>NC_056732.1:253340344-253640344 GCF_019279795.1 Protopterus annectens
TGACCCAATTCACAAATCAAACACTGAAGACAGACAGACAATAAAGTTGAAAGGAAGTAACCACTTCAGCCACTTCATGCTACAAACCATGCCCCAGTTAGGTACTGCATGCATCCACCTATTATCAGATACTCAGCCTGTACTTACTAATAACCTGCCAACATGTCTTTTCTTTTATTCAGCTCAAATGGAAAGGTACACATGAGTGATACAGATCACAGACCAAATACTATATTCCTTTAAAATAACTTTGTTTCTCTTTTAGAACTCATTAAGCTCCATCAGTGAAGTAGAAACATTGTAAATAGAACCTCTCCTCTTAGTACTCACTTCACTTCATTCAAAGATTAAGCACAGTACTGTGGTAGCCACGTATGTACATGCTATATAAAATGATACTGCCATCTGTGGTTCTAACAAATGAACAGGAAGTGCTTGTTTTTCATTCAGGTGAACTCTTGTGACCTTCCTATTATTTTATCAGTAAACAAGAATGCTTGCACTATGGCATGGGTAGTTAAAGCCTGTGGCCCAGATGACTCTGGTTTAATTAGTGACTCATGTATCTTAACTGCTGGCAGGGAGATGTGGAGGGGTGTAACCATCTGGGGAGTGGTTCATTGAAGACATTCCTTGAGGGGAGGTTTGGTCCAAAGAGATGAGTAGCCCTCAGACATTATTGAGGAATGCAGGGGTGGGGGCAAGGAAATAAGGGTAGGTTATAATAACCCTCTCAATAGCATAAGTAGTTGCCAGCACCACAGTGGGATATCATTAAGATATATACTGGCCTTGGATTACTCATGGAGAAAGGAAGAGCAGGTAGTCCTGGCAATGGATTGGGGCACTAAGATGGCTGGAATGAATAAAGGAGGAAGGAGGGGAAAGAATAAAGCAGGGAGGAAGAGGAAAACAAAGAAAAATGTATAGAACATTTGTCTAGGTACTTACTTCCAGATAATTATTTCATATAAGCAAACAATAAAGAAAATACATTTGTTTAAATGTAGAATAAATACATTACTACAGTAAATGATCTTAATTCAAAAGGGTTTGATTCTCATATCGGGTAATTGGCTAAGTTTAAAATGGCCAACAGAAGCAGTTAGCTTACTACTAATCAATGAACAATGAACTGATAGTATTAAAAAAAAATGACAAGGGTTTGATGGACAGATGCAAAACCATTTTCAATTTTACTTATTAGGAACTACTTTATTTCTAAAACTTTAAAATTACAAATAACAAGTCTTTCCAATGCAGTAAAAATTAATTTACAAAGATTAAAATAATATCGCTTCCATTTTCTAAACACAATAATGCCATCCAGTGCGGGCATTATAGAGAAATAACATGCTTCCTAGAGGTGGACAGGCTTTTTTCCTGTGGTGCTGGGCATTGCCAACATCCATTATTTTCTCTGTAATGCTCATACAGAGTGTGTGTGTGTGTGTGTGTGTGTGTGTGTGTGTGTGTGTGTGTGTGTGTGTGTGTGTGTGTGTGTGTGTGTGTGTGTGTGTGTTTTCATGTGTGTTATATCCAGCAAGATTTGAATTCATCAGTAAAAGTATTTGTGAAAAGAACTTATCTAACTGCCATCTAGAAAATCTGTCACCAAACCAGACTTTAACAATACCTTAATTTCCATGCTCTGCATGCTATAGGAATTGCTCTCTGCACTGCATTGCTACATGCTATTGTTTCTTTCATGGTACTGTTTATTTATGGTTGTGTTATTATTGCTGTCTGTTTTCCTGTAGTATCTCATTGAGTCACTGCATCTGAAAATGGTCACTGTTCACTCAACAGATTCATTTCATCTCAGTAATGAATGCAGTGCAGCCCGCCCCAGTGTTTAATCCAACCAACACTTCCTGGCATATGAATGCATAATTAATGTATTATTGTAAAATATTGTCCTTTAATCCATTGTATGGTTTTATGTATAACATTCATTTTTATCCTTCTTAAATTTACTCTCTGAAATGCTGTTTCTACCTTTTTAACATTCTCCAACCTAAAATCTAAATCCTCGTAAACAGATTCTTCTTAACAGCTTAAAAGCTTGATTTTTTAATAAGTAAACAAACATGGGTACCCTTCAGGTTATAACGGTATGTATATTTCTTAGGTTGTGTACACAAAAAAGCCCATCTGTGGCTCAGCTAAAGAACATTGTACATAATTGTAATGAAGGGCATTTAAAGCCGTGTTTTGATGATAAACAAAAAATGAGTCACATCATGAGACAGAAAACTGCTAATATCAGAGATGTTGGCATTGGAGTGCTAGAGGTACTTTTCTAATGGCTAACATATTAAATTAAATTAATAATTTAATTTATTATATTAGCCATTAAATTAATAATCATTGAAAGGGCATACAAAATTAGACCCCAAATAAAGCTTATGATAGATGCTAGATGGTAGAGGCTTCACAAAATAATTTAGAATGCCTAACAGTTAAGTGATAGACTAACAGGCCTAGTATAAAATGCTGGAACAGTGTATAAGAATTTGAGAAAAATTAGACCTAGTCCATATCATTCACAATACAGCAAAATATACCCTACTATATTGTTGAGCCAGGTCTTGTCAAATTATGGCTGACATCTATGTGTAAATGTTAAAGGACTTAAAACTGTACCATATATATTTATTGTTTCTAGTGCATTTTATTTTATGTATTTGTGTCTGTGGTGTCTTGAGATGAACCAGATATCTTAGCACCCCATGTACTAGTAGAGTTAAACTGAGATGAAAGTGGTAATAGTAAAAGTAGGGGAGTAAGGAAAGCTGCAAAAAGATGTAGCAGGTGAAAAATGACATAAGATATATGGCCAGAAAGGAGAACCTAATAAGGGGGAGAAAAGTGATAGGACAAGTTCAAAGGTCAATGGAATAGGGAGACTAATGTAGAATAGATAGTATCCTAGTGTATCTGAAGAAATATGGAGCATATTAGCAGTCTGATGGCTGGCCTGAAAGACCCCTAAATGGCCATCCTGATTATTCAAGTGGTCTGCATTCGTAGACACTAAGATTAGATCATGAAAACTGATGGGAAATTTTTAAATCAAGATGTAATAGAAACAGAAAGAAAAAATATGACAAAAACCATAAAGAAGCAAATGACTGTGAGAGGGTGAAAGGTTTCCGACATAACTCATAAAGAAAATAGTAAGGCAGAAAAGCTATGTATATCATTTACACTGATTTCAGAACCTGACCTGAGGTTTTACCACTGATGATTTAGCCTGAACGCATTTGTATAGTAATCACTATTGTAGGTACCAGTACTACTAAGTTGGGGGAAAAAGCATTTCCTTTCCATTTTTCAGATTACAGTAGGTTACTCTTTGTCGAAAAGCAGCAACCAAAAATGTTAAATCAGAGAAGGCCTGAAAACAGATTAAATGTTCTAACACCAGGCTCATGGTCTGACTGGAAAGGTCCTGTTAGCCATTAAAAAGCTGCAAACCATCAGGCAGTTGTGATACAGAGCTACATATATGGTGTTGTTTTTATGTGAGCTTCTCAAAACTATGGACATTTTTACAACATGATTTAAAATTTTGTAGTTCAGTATGCTAAACAATAGCAACAATGAAAAGGATATCATACTAAAAGACTACATGAAACTAAAACATTATTTAAGCAAGTAACAGAACTTGCTCAGAGGCAAAGCAAACAGGGAGTAATGCATACATATGGATATCACTCTAAGGTACGGAGTGCTTCTGTGCAGCATAGTAGGTGGAAATGGCTTCTGGACAGTTAGGCTGCAGACAGAGATATGAGGTTATTGAAATGTAGATAGACTTATGTACATAAAATTAATTTTGGCTGTATACTATGGAAACAAAGCACAATGCTGCAAGTAGATGTACTTGAAACACTAAAGCACCTGACAGGGACATTGGAAATAGCACAGTCAATTTACATCACTCAACAAAACCAGAATCAATTTACAGATGGAAACCAAAAAAGACAGCTGCAGTTCAGAAATAAAAAATGGACAATAAAAAAGAGTAAACTTTGCAATGCTTTGGCAGTGCAGGAGAGGAGCAGGCAGCATAGCATATTGCCAAGGAGGACTGCACTTGTGAATAAATAAGATAAACAGTCACTAGCTGATATAAGATTAAGTGGGATTTATTTAAATATAAAAATGCAAAAAAATAAATAAAAAAAGGAGTGAATAAAATATTTATTTCATACCATTGCTTTGTCAAAGGTGTTTATTGATTTGAATAACTTGGATTGGAAGGAAAGACTGAGGGCCAGATTCACGAAACCTCCGTGTAAGACTTAATATGTCTTACTCGGAGGCTGCAGTTGAATGGTATGACATCAGCGTACCATGAATATTCATGAGGGCATGCTGACTCATCTGTAACTCTTACACGGACTGAGTAGGCAAGCAGGGGGCGTGTCCGACTGCCGAGCAGTCTAAAAGTCCATGCCCCTGCAAGGTTTTAAAAAGCATAATGTCAACAGACAAGAGCGAGTCCGCTCAAATGTACTTGCACCCAACACCACACTCCCTGACACTGTAAACCCCCCTCAGAGTTATAAAATGGAAAATATTTTTTTTTTTTTAAAAATCTACGATATAGCTGCCCGTATTTGCACTTGTTTGCGTGGGTGTGCCCATTGCTTAACCACAGTTAGCAATTGTGACATTGAAGAGCATATAAGAACTACTTACGCAAATTAATCCAAATAGCAGTAATGTAATGGTAGAGCGTATGCACAAAGAGAAGGCATTCACAGTTCGAGTCTCATCACTCTCCTTCTTATTTAAGTTTTAAATCAGTATTTGAAATAATGCCAGACAAATATGATTAAAATTTTATTAAAAGCAGTGACATGGCCAATGTATCAGCGAATAAAATATATATTTTGAAAAGACCCAGATAAATAATAGCCTGCTGTTAAGCAATGTTTTACACAGCTAAACACAGGTGCCCATAGTTTAATAGCGCTATACCCATCTAAACAGAGGTGCCCACAGTTTAATAGCGCTTTATCCAGCTAAACAGAGTTGCCCATAGTTTAATAGCACTTCACCCAGCTAAACAGAGTTGCCCATAATGTAATAGCACTTTACCCAGCGCAAAAGAGTTGCCCAACGTTTAAAAACACTTTACCCAGTGCAATGTCTTTGCGTGGATGTGTGCGCCGCGCCAACCAGGGCACCGCAGGGCACAGGGGAGCTAAGTTGCTTAAATGCAGCCACACCCCCTAGCCTGTCTAGACAGTATTAAAGTAAAAGAATGACAAGGTTTGAACCCAGGACCCTTTGTATCACAATCAAAGTACAGAACCACTAAGCCATGACAACATAGGAGAAGCAGCCACTGTTAACATTCATAAACTTAGGAATGGCAGTTTAACCATTACTAAGCAGGTCTGCAGTCAGCCGAGAATATTACAAAATGGCCAATCACAAAAAAGTGCGGGAAATGCGGCATATTTAAGCCCTACAGGCGGGAATACACACCATAACTGATTGTAGCTCCCATCTGCGGTCAGAATGTCTAGTGTTGGAGAGGGAGTGCGCTTCGAGCACAGAGATGGGGCACCAAGGAGTCCAAATACATGGTTTGGCTCCTAGTCCACCGTCACAAGGCAAGACTCCTGCAGGGCCAGTTCCAAGGGATGGAGTACAAGGCAGAGGCTTGGAACCGGTTAGCTCGTGACCTCACCAGTGCCACAGACATTCGCCGGACTGGCCACCACCTTGTGGACCTGAAGAGAGAAAGGATGACCGCCTGAACCAGTGGATACAGGAGGCCCGTGGGATGCAGAATGCCCCACAACTGAGTATGTAGCCATGGAATGCAGTATGTAAGGATTTAAAATGGAGTATGTATAACGGATAGGAATGACTCAATATCCCTTCATTTACTTTACAGCTGCAGGTGACCGTGTTATGAATCAGCAAGCCTATGCTGATAGTCTGCTAAGGCTGCGCCGCCATGCAGGTTAGTGATTATTCTGCATGTATTGTTATATAAAATATGAGAGAGCGCATGAAAGAAAGTGTTGTAGTCCAATAATAGAGCCATAAAATGGACTGAATAAGTCCTCTGCATGTACTGTCAGATAAAAACATTAGAGGGGCAGAAAAATAGTGTAGTAACCCATTAAGAAAGGTAACAAATGTCTGGAATAATATCCCTGCAGGCACTGTCATATAAAATAATATGTGAGTGAGCCTGAAAAAAGAGTGTGCTAACCTATTAATAAAGGTATAATATGTTGTGAACATGTCTGCCATATATACCGTTAAAACAAATAAAGGAGTGAGCCTGTGGAAAAGTGTGTAATGTCATTAATAAAGGTTTAAAACCCAGAGTGTGTCTGTTTCACTTAGTATGAAATGTTGTTGTACCCTTGCATTATACAAATAGTAATGTGTTAGAAAGTACTGGCAACCCAGAGTTCTGCAGTCCCATCTAAAGTGGGTGATGGATGTGCTAGTAGCTGTGAAGTAAATATACAGTCCTCAACAGTCAGTTACTGGCTGGCATGCATAAGTAAATCTGGCACATGAGTAGCATGCTAATATGTTCCCCAGAAATGTAAGTGTGCTTCAATAAATGCAGGGTTCTGTGCAATTAGAAGTGAAAAGGTCATGTGAAAACATCCAGATATGTAGATAAAGAAATATAAATGCAACCATGAAATATGTAGCAGTAACATCTGCATCCTGGACAGTTAGTATGTGAGATATAGGTCAAGTATAGATTGAATTAGCCAAACCCACTATACAACCTCATGCATGGTGGCAAGTGTAATAATACATGTAGGGAATATACACCTGCAGTCACTCAGGAATGTAGTGTAGAGTAAAAGTGTTTATAAGATGTTAATGGAGGTTTTTTTCTACACCCTACTGTTTGTGCATAAACCATGCAATTCCGCACCTCAATGGGTATGTGTAATTTTAAATATTTGTCAGGATATATGTCCTATTGTTCCATAAATATTTGCACTGTGCCCTGTTCAAACACCACGTTCATGGTGGCCTGTTGCTACCAATCATCCCTGCATGCGGTTGGAATAACCACTGTTGTTCAATATATGCATGTGTTATGTTTGCTGTTCAACTGTTGGAACTGTGGTGTGTTGGGTTAATGGGAATATTACTGCATGCTGTTACAACTAATCTGGAATGCTGTTGTTTATGTTGTAATAAAAACACCATATAACAGAATGTATGGGAAGGCCGGTCCCAGCGGACCCACCTGTCCCTCCTCAGTTGGGGAGTGCACCTGGCACCAGTGGCTCTCGTGCCCAGCCTGGTCTCCCCTCCTCCATTGGTCCTGTGCCACCTTTGAGTGGAAGCACTGCAGGGGATGTGGCTCATCCCCCTATGCAAGCGTGGGCGGAGAAGGGCCACCCGTCACCCTTCAAAGGGTCCGGCTGTGGTGTGTAGGGAGATCCAGCGTTCAGTCACTGATCCCCTACGCCAGCTTGAGGCGAGAGTGGCGCGTCTCACAGGTGAGCCTGCCCATCCTACTCAGCCCCCAGCATAGCCACCCCCGGGGCTGTGAAGGTGCAGTGGTGACTGCCCATGGGTGGGGATCTCAGTTCCACTGTTACCATCTGTGGGCTCATGGGCTTTCTATTTCCAAACAACCTTCCCCGTCAGTTGTGTTCACCCACCCCATGTGTCAAATTCCGCCCCTGTATGCATCTTGTTTGTCTTGTCTGTTTACCTCCCCAACCTGCCTCCCCAAATATACCTATTTCCCCTACCTTACTTGCCACTCTCACCTGAAAAAAAAAAAAAAAAGGGCAATCTGTACCCAAAAAAAAAATTATGCCCCATACATAGCTTCCCATTTTGCACACATGTCCATAGGACATGTACACTGATAATTCTAATTGGCAGTGCAACAAACTATGTTGTCCTCACCCCTCTCTCAGGGGTGGAAGGTCTCAAAACTCACTCCAAATTTGCAACATATGCACAGCTGTTGATGTTAAAGAAATGGGCAGCTATGGGCCTTCCCTACACCCTTCCTGCACATCCAGAGCTTGTTTTCCTACTGTCTGTCCCTCTCTATGCCCCCTTTTTCACCACTTTCTTATCTCCCCATTTTCTTTTCTTTAAAAGAAAATTAGCGCGGGGGCTAGCGGGACTAAGCACTTTTAAGCAGTAGTTAGCAGTGGTGTGAGCTTGTGTGCGCTTAGCTAAGCATTGAGCAAACCCGCACACAACTGCTTAAAAGTGCCTTAGTCACTCTGTATGACAAGGCCCTTGTATTGCTCAACAGCAAATTAAAATACCCTTATCAGTCTCAAACCCCACACCTTGGACTCACCAGTCTGCATGATGTACCACTAAGCCACAGCAGATATACAACAGCTTAGTGCTGAAAGAAATATAACATGCATTACAAGGAGTGAATGTAAAGGGGAAATAGGAAAGCCATAGGAATACATTGCAATCAAGAAATATAACATGCATTACAATGAGTAAATGTAAAAGGAAAATAGGAAAGCCATAGGAATACATTGCAATCAAGAAATATAACATGCATTACAAGGAGTGAATGTAAAGGGAAAATAGGAAAGCCATAGGAATACATTGCAATAACTACTGTTGTATGTCAGTTAATTCCCTAATTCCAAATGAAAGTACATACTCCCATGTATCCAGTGTTAGCATTAGGAGGTGTAAGTAAACTTACACACTGAGAAGAGTGTACTGGAAGAAGCAACAGTCAGGTTTCAGTACAACATGCATTTCACTGGCTACAACCCAGCTTCAGATATGAGACATATACCAACCATCTGACTGACACAACAGTGTCCACAGCAAACAAGCATGGTCCCCACCTTGCAAAACTGAAAGGCCTACACCTACCTAACCTATCATTTTATAGCAGTGTCCTGAAATCACAGTGAGAACTGCAATTACCACACAGCAGGCTGCATGCAATTGCTAAATGGTGGGCACCAATTGTTGCAGAGGCCATCACATGCACATGTGCAGATACCTACAAAAGCAGCCTGTACTTGCTGTCCACACATGCAATAATATCATTGCAGCAACTGGAGAGAGAGCGAGAGTGAGCAAGAGAGAGAGAGAGACAGACAGACAGACAGACAAACAAACAAACAGAGGTAGTTGGAGACACCAACCCAATAAATAACAACAAACAGAGGCAGTTGGAGACACCAACCCAAAAACAAAAAAACAAACAGAGGCGGTTGGAGACACCAACCAAACAAAAGAAAAACAACAAACAGAAGCAGTTGGAGACACCAACAAACCAAAACAAAAAAAAAAAACAAACAGAGGCAGTTCAAGACACCAACCTAAAATAAAAAAAAAAAAAAAGAAAACATCAACAGGTACAACAGACTGAGGTAAGAAATGCAAAGGTAAGGTATGTAACACTGATGTATTTGCTGGCATTGGAATGATGTGTCTGAAGGGTACTCTACATACTGTGAACACTCCTTATGTGGTAGCAGTCCGTATCTATATGTATATGCAGATGTGCATAGGGCAAGGGACATATTGCAACTGTTAGTGAAGGCTGGACATATATATGTATTTGAAGGTTGCTATGTGCACATATCTATGTAGGTTGTAGTGTGTGGCATTGAAAACAGCAAGCAGTGCAGGTATATGTCATGTGGTGGTTAAATGCTGTGGGACTGAGTTACAGCCAGTGAGGTATGGCTAAACGGCCTGAGGACAGCGAAATGCATTCTGCACAACACTGTGCAATATTATTACATAATTGTATGTCTCACAACTGTTCCATAATTGATATTCCCACCATGAAAGGTGGGCAGTATATGTACATATATGTGCATGTATATGTACAGCAGTGGATGTTTACAAGTATGTGTAACCTGAAGCCACTGCCACAGATAGTGGTGATGATGAGATATGTATTTTGGCACAGGGAGATTTGACAGGGTCTGTCGTTGGTCCGCCAATCGACAGTACACAGCGTTCAACCCCATCTATGCACACACTCATACTGCCATTACATCCCTCACCACCAATGGCCATAGGGGAGGAACAGCATACAGTTGGCATTGACCAGGAGAGTGTGGTACCCATGGCACTTGCATCCCCTCACAACAGCCATAGCCATAGACCAGGAATGGTACCACATAGGCGGAGGTCCATGGGGTTCTTGGGGGAGCACCACTGGATGTATTGCCCCTGGCAAGTGTGCCCTCACAGGTCTTACGATGACCACTATGTTCTGGGCTGTAATGCAGGCTCAGTCAGATATAGAATGGTACACCAGGCAGGGACTTAGGGCACAGAGGGCACATTACACCACTATTAATGACAGCATCCGTGACCTTGCCGGTGCCATCCGGACGTACACCTAGGTCATTGATAGACATTGGGGGGAGACAATAGATGCCCTCCACAACATGTCTTCCTCGAGCCAGGACCATGCGGGACAGCTGCGACGTCGACACGGATGCATGCCAGCAACAGCAACAGCTGGCAGTGGTCGTGGATGGCCCACAGTTCACAGCCACTTCCGTAGTGGCAGTACCAGCCCCAGCAATGCTGGGACTGGCCTGTCCATTTTCCGTCCCAGTAGACCATGTGCATGTGGCTCTGGCCAGTCCCAGCAGGGACATGGGTCCATTCGTCATACCTCTGCCTCTGATGACAGTACCCAGTCAGGGTTGGTACCCGATACTGTCCATAGCACCCCTGCCAGACACAGGTACTGTGTCCATGGCCGGAGACAGTGATCTGTACAGCCAAGCAGGTACAGTCTGTGGCTGTCCCACAAACCACCGTATATGGCAGCCACATGGTGGAGCTGTGTGCATGCAGACACACACACACACACACACATTAAGCAAACAACTAGGCTCACACATACACACACACATTACATCAGCATTGGCCCATGCTGTACTGTTGTCCCACGTGCACACACACACACACACACACACACACACACACACACACACACACACACACACACACAGACATGTCAATAGGATGGGTCAATGTCAGGCTCTGGCAAACAACAAAATGCCCTGTGCATATGATGATACCTGTGCCACCTCCTGTCATCTGCATTATCGACGGAGGGACAGGCTAACATGGTGCTGATGCACAGGGTGACACTATAGCAGTGTAGCAATAATAGCAAGTTGTCAACAAGGAGGTGTAACTACATCCTTGTAGGTATATCTGAGCAGACATTATGCATCAAAGCTATGATTGTCAATGTAGCATTGTTTACACCACTGTTAGGTCTGAGTATGTATTATCCACCCATGTGCCACTTGGCTGATGTATGATGTGTTGCTAGCATGTGTTAGTGAATGGACAGTATGTGTGTGATGTGTGCAGTACAGATTAGCAAGTGTACATCTATGAACATGGTGGGTGCGCACTATCTGGATGCACATGCATAGTGGACACATGGGATGTGTGGCATACCCTGTCGTATACATTAACATCTCATTGCATCTTTCAATGGCCAGTATGCATTCTACTACAGTTATGTACTAACATGGGTAGACGTGTGTATGACATGGGTTGACACTATGCTGTGGGTGATACCGTTAATATCAGTCAATAATTTGCGGTCTGGTAGCATACACAACCTCAACAGCATGACTATAAGCAATCATTGGATGATGTCCTGACAAATGACACGCAGTAGTAGGGAACCTAGTATCAATTGGATCCTTCTGGTGCTACACTACAACACTAACCAGTGGTGCTGACCACCACCCATTACTGTGACCACACCTGTGTGTCATATAGCCCCCTTAGGTACATGCAAACACACTAGGGATGTGTCCATCCAAATCTGGGAATGTGTGGATTGGCCTACAATACATTCCCTGGATGGGATGCATATCCTACACAAGGGTATCATACAGACAGATACCTGTTGTGTGATACATGCTGTATAGCACTAAGCTGACTATGGTATAGTCATCCTCATGTACTAAACATACTATCCCATCAGTACCACACAGGTGGTAGCCCTCAACATGTATGTCGGGTACCATTGTGTACATACAGACCCATGTTATGTCATGTGTCCCTTGGTATTCACATATCCATAGGTATTGTGGAGTCCCAAGGTGTATCACATAAGACATTAGAGGCCTGAATGCATATCCACAAGTCAGTCATACACCTATAAAGACTGTACATTCTTGGCAGACTTTGTTGTGTATGACCATGTCTGACATATACCCCAGGCATATATCCTCACTCACACTACTCTTAAATAACTGTCATGGGTGTGTGTGCCACAGATGACCTTGGCCACAGAACACGACAGTGGACGGCTGTGTCACATACATACATATGTGACCTATGATCTGAGAAGCAGCGGCACAACCTGTCAATGGAAACAAATGTATTCATGTAGTATGCAGGCTTCACACCTAGGTACTGATTGAGGGGACATGTACATATATATATTTGCCATGCAGATACTTGATGTCTGCAATGCACTTACTGTTGTCATCATACTATGATATACCATAGTAAAAGCAAAACACACACCGTGTTGACCAACAGTCAGCATTTGCAGGATTCAAACTCCTACCTAACTATGTTATGATACAACAGAAAGCCACACTAACACGGCAAGCTATTTGCTTTCCTGGCTGGATGGACTTCTCCTGCAGTATTTGTAGGATGGTGACATCATCAGACTTTCCAAAGAGGAATGTACCTCCTTTAGTGTGTTTTCACAGTCTCCAAAAAGGGCACTCCTTTCAAAGACAATTGCACACATATATACACACACACTCACTGTTTGCAGGATTCAAACCCTCCTAGCTATGTTAGGATATTAGAGAAAGACACACTAACACGGCAAGCTATTTGCTTTATTGGCTGTTGCCCCTTCTCCTGCAGTATTTGTAGGATGGTGACATCATCAGACTTTCCAAAGAGGAATGTACTTCCTTTACTGAGTTTTCCCAGTCTCCAAAAAGGAAACACCTCTCAAAGGAAACTGCACACATACACACACCACACACACACAATTTGCAGGATCCAAGCCCCTACCTGACTATGTTATGATACTTAAAAGAAATGCATTAACACGGCACACTATTTGCTTTATTGGCTGGTTTCCTTTCTCCTGCTGTATTTATAGGATGGTGACATCATCAGACTGGACATGGTGATGTGTGTACACTTTGTTTTATGCCATTCCAGGTATGGTCCGTGTGGGTCAGGAGGTGTCAACAGCTTGAACATGACCTCAGAATCCTTACCTCGTGTGATCTGTCTGTGGACACATTGACATTCCGTCATATGTCAACACATATTTATGCACAGCTTCTGTGGATACTACATGTGTCTAGGATGTTGATAAAGGGCTATTCAAAGTCTGTGTGACACATGTGTAGATGTGTTCATTGATGTATGTCCTGGGTGGCTGCCTTGCAAACAGTCTAGCATGTTTGGGAACCATGATCCGCACATGAACATACCACAGTTGGTAGGGTTGTGTGTGTGTCAGCTTCCAATAGCTCTGTTTATGACTGCAACCATGATGGACTCCATGACCTTGCAGATCAGACCTCATAGGCGTACTGGACTTGACTTCCCATGGTGTGTTGTGCAGCAACACTTCTGGGGAGTGCCATATGTAGCTGTGACACATTCAACGGTTCCACATCCTGTGTAGGGGGTGCAGCTCAGCTGACTGTTCAGGTGCATGATCTGTTTGTTTTGTAGTTTGTGCATGACACATATTGGGAATCAATGTATTCCACCTGCTGCCATGCTTTTGGCAGTAGGGGTAGCTGCTCATCCATTCTACATGTGATATCTCCTGGTATACGGTCCAGACCGCAGAATCCTTTATAAAGGCATTCTATGAACACCTTCAGGAATGCATGGATCATGCAATCCCAAATAAAACCAAGTCCCAATCCTCCAAAGGCAGACGTCCTGTCTGGTGGACCCCAGCCATAAACAAACTATACAATAGAAGGAGGAAGCTACTACATGATAGAGCAAAATCCCAAAAAGGGAAGGCACCTCTGATCAGTATTAGCAAAAAACTATGGGCACTCATAAAATCATCTAAGGCCAGCTTCGAGAGAAAAATTGCACAGGACACTAAGGATAATCACAAGGCTTTCTTTAGTTATGTTAGGAACCTGGGTGGGAATTCCCAGATATGCTCAGAATTAGTCCAAAATGACAAAAAATACACCGAACCCACAGACATTGCCAACATCCTAGCTGACAGGTTCAGCGCAAACCCCCCCCCCCACCAAAAGTGCTAATATCTATCCCAGCAGAGTGCTGCCCCCCCTGACATCTCAGATGCTCAGGTAAGAGCTGCCCTCTCCAAAGCAAAAAACACACCATCAATGGGACCAGACGGTGTCCCGGGCTGCATCCTACATGAACTCCACGAAGAGCTAAACCCAAACATAAAACTACTGTTCAATCTCAGCCTTACTACAGGATATGTACCCAAAGAGTGGCGTACAGCAACAGTGGTCCCTCTCCACAAAGGTGGTGCCTCAACGGATCCTGTAAACTATCGCCCCATAAGCCTGACTAGCTTGGTCTGCAAAGCTATGGAAAGGATCATCATGGACCTCATAAATAAAGATATTGGGGACCTACAGACAATGGATCCTACCCAGTTTGACTTTGTTAAGGGCAGATCCTGCCTCTTAAACCTGGTTGATTTCTTTGAAACAGTGACTAAGGCCATTGACAAGGGGAAGGTGGTCCACACAGCCTACCTGGACCTCGCAAAAGCCTTCGATACAATACCCCACTCGGGCATTATAGATAAGCTCACCAGCTTAAATATAAACCCCTATGTCAATAGATGGGTTGCAAACTGGCTCAAGGACAGAACCCACATGGTTAGAATTGCTGGAGCCATGTCAGACTCCAAACCAGTTACAAGTGGCGTCCCACAAGGCTCAGTCCTGGGACCTCTCTTGTTTGGGATATATTTCTCGGAGGTACAGGCCAACACGGAAGGACTGTGGCTGACCAAGTTTGCAGATGACTGCAAACTGGGCACCATAATCGACACTCCAGCCAACACAAGCATCCTCCAAAAGGGCCTCATAGAAACAGACAACTGGTGCCAGAGCCATGGCCTCAAGCTAAATGCTAAAAAGTGTATAGTCATCCCCTTTGGCAAAAACAAAGTGCCCACAAATTACCACATAGGTGGTAATCCATTAAGTACAGAAGAAGTAATTAGGGACCTGGGGACCCAAGTTGATAGCAATCTCTCATTTGACAACCACGTGGCCAAAGTGGCTAGAAAAACATTTTATATAGACCACCTAATCATGAAGGGATTCACATCTAGATCAGGGGAGGTCATCATGCCTCTTTACTCATCCCTCATCAGGCCCATAATTGAGTACAATGCCCCTTTTGGGATGTACCTTACCAGACACCTGCAGCAACTGGAAAGACCCCAAAAGTACCTCACCAAGAGGATCAAAGGGCTCAAACAGATGCCATATGCTGCCCGGTTAAAGAAACTCCAGCTCTACTCAGTGGCATACCGCCTGCTCAGAGGCGATCTGTGCCTGACGTATAAAGCCATGTCTAACCTGGAATTAATGGACATGCTGCACCTCAGAAAATCCAAATCCCATTGAGCTATGCACTCGAGAGACTTGAACCTCAGCACTGAAATAAATAGGACATGCTGGAGGGACAGATTCATAACCCAGAGGCTCCCTTCACTCTGGAATAAAATCCCAGTCCAGGTTAGGCAGAGTCCCTCATTGACTCTCTTCAAGAGGAATCTTGATGAGTGGATGGGAGACTGTAGGTTTACCCCGGGTATCACTTCTGTGTCACTGTTAGACAGAGGCACAGTATAGTAACCACGAAAAAGGGCATAGCAAAATTATTTTAAAATGGGTGGCGAAAGCCAAACACACTCTGGCTAGGCTTATAAATGCCCTAGGGCAGATAGCCTAGTATGAACCTATGAACCTATGAACCTATGATGATGTGGACTATTGTCAGTGGGGGATGGGTATGTACATATGGGCCTGTCTGTCATGATGTCAGCACTGACACTCAGGTACAGTTGGCCCTGACTCAGGACATATATGGGTGTACATTGATATTTATGACATAGCTGAAGGAGGTGTCATGATTCAGTCTGGAGTCCTTCTCAGCTCCTCTTTACAAAACAGTAACAGACATGAGCACTAATCCCTGTTATACTCTTTTACATGCTTGACACCCTACTGATCCTTTGTGATCAGGCTACAGAGTATGTCATGATAATATCCTGGCATGTCCAGGGGTCAGTTTTGTGTGTACTCTTCAGACCAGCGGGTGGATATTGTGATATTGACACAATGTCACATCTGCCTCATGTACACAGGCAACCCTCTCCTCCTCCCGGCAAACTCAGATATATGTGTGAGATGCACCTATATAGACATACAGGGAGCTGAACTCTCTCGACCCATGACTGGCACAGTCTATCAGGTGGTGAAGGTATCCACACAAACCACATATCAGTCTCACATATCCTCTAGCAACAGCACTCAAACCACATTAGCACACATTGACATACTCGGATGCTGTAAATGTACTCTACCTAAGCAGCAGAGACCTCCAAAGCAGACACACACACACCTGCTACCCCACTACAATACCCACATATCACAAAGTTCACAATGTCAGTGTGCCACACAGTCACTGCCCTTCGTGCTACAAAACACACCTAATACACTTGTAATAGGTGACACTTATGTCCAGACACACTGACGTACCACTCACCAGCCCTGACAAGGGAATAGTCACTTTGGGCTGTCTGTTGGGTGCCAGGATCTGCCGCATAACACAGGCAGTCAGGTCACTCTAAAGCAAGTACAAGACTGGCACCATCATTGTCCATGCTGGTGTGTGTAGCCTCAGACCTTACTCCCTGGACCACATGACATGATACATGGAGGTACACTGTGATCATGTAACCCAGGCCAGTATGACCCTGACCTTGTCTAGCATCTTACACCCACTAATTATGATGTCACAGTATACGGACACACATATCACATTTAACAGTTGGCTAACAAATTTGTTTCATTAATAGAGGATACAGTGTCTGTCAGCATATGGTGACATGCTCAACATGCTACGTAGCTTCACTATGGACAACTTGCACCTGTCACCCTTGGGATTTGGTATTCTGGCTAAGGCTCTTGCTACCACCATAATGCCTTTTTTAAGCAGGGCTCAAAAGACAAACCCACCTCCATAGACATTACAGGTTAAATGAAACTAAGGGTAATGCTGCTCAACAACAGTTGTGTTAACCTCATATTGTGGCCACTCAGGACTCTCCTCAGTATGGAGGAGAGCAATATCTGTGCACGGACAGACACCTGGTTCAGGCTCGCTTATGCACACCAGCACTACCAAGTTATGTTTCATACCATACTGTCTGACAACAAGACTTGGAACAGACAACACAACTAGGGGGAGTATCCTTATACATCACAGATACACAAACCTCCAGGTTAGTGGCACTGCACAAAGCATCACAGACCATACATATACAACTACCATTGTGCAATACTGCCTTTCAGTTTGTTGCCTGCTACAGAACACACTCCCAAACTCAGGAACCTCACTCGGCTTTCATGGGAACTATAGAGAATATGAAGTTCTCCACAAACACCATTATATTGTGTGACTTCATATACACAAATATTGACTGGGGATACTACTCAAGCTCCGACAACCTCACCCAACAGTCACTACAATTTGTGGACTCATATGCTTTGGCACAACCAGTCAGCACAGCCACAAGAGGGAATACATATTGGACCTGCTCATCACCAACATGGGGACTCTATGTTCTACACCAGTGATATACCCCTCAATGGTAAGTTCAGAACATCCATGTATCTCATAGGACATACATATACCCTCCACACACCCATCCTGGGTAATCTTGGTGAACGTCTCATGAGCCAACATCTCACTTCACCAAAGCAGGGTGGTATCCTTCAGAGATCCTGAGACAGTGGCATATATGGCTCACACTGCTGCATCATTTACATACACATTCTATGGACACCTAGTGGACTGCATGGATTGTGCTATCCCAAATAACAACAGGACCCACTACTACAATGGCAGGGGACCTGTCTGGTAGACCCCAGCCATTAATAAGCTGCTCAACATCAAGAGGATGCTACTACATGATAGAGCACAATCCCAGACTGGGAAGGCATCTGTGATCTGTACTATCAGACAGCTACAATCACTCATGGACTTTTCTAAGGGCCGCTTCTACCAGACAATTGCAACTGACACGCAGGACTATCACACAGCCTTCTTCAGTTATGTCAGGAACTTGGGTGGACACTCACTGATATGCTGTGAGTTACTGCATACTGACTAAGCCTACCCTGAACCCACTGGCATTGCCTACATCCTGGCAAACAGGTTCAGTGCAGATGTCTCCCACCCATCCCCCCTAAGGAACAACTATCCATCCCAACAGAGTATAACCTTCCTGACATCACACAGTAACAGGTGAGTGCTGCCCTTCCCACAGCATACATCACAGTATCAATGTGACCAGATGGTGTCCCAGCCTGCATCATACACGAGCATCATGACAAACGCAACCCTCACATTACATCACTGTTCAATATCGGAGTTACCACAGGATATGTACCCAAGGAATGGCGTACTGCAACAGTGGTCCTGCTCCACAGAGTTGGTACCAGAATGGACCACAGACAATATTGCCCTATAAGCCTATGTAGCCTGTTCTGCAAAGCTATGGAGCATATTGTCATAGGACTCCTACACATAGACATTGGGAACCTACTGACACTGTGTCCTACACATTTCAACATTGTTGGGGGCAGATCTTGCCTCTTGAACCTGTTTGTATTCTTTAAATACCTAACAGGTCCATCAACATAGGCACGGCTGTCCACACAGCCTACCTGAACATTGCAAAACCCTTCAACACAATAACCCACTGGACCATTATGCATAGGCTCACCAGCGTCAATATGGACACATGTCTCACACAATGGATTGATACCTAGATCAGGGATAGCACCCACATGGTCAGAATTGCAGGTGCCATGTCTGACTATACACCAGTTACACATGGCATCCCACACGGCTTGGTCCTGGGATCTCTTTTGTTCAGTATATATTTGTCTTACATACAGGCTACCACAGGGGGAATATTGCTGAACATGTTTGCACTTGACTGCAAACTAGGTGCCATGATCAACTCTCTAGCTGCCACATGCATACTCAATCAGGGTCTCACAGAGATGGATGACTGGTGCCTGAGCCATGGCCTACAGCTAAATGCCATTAGTTACATAGTCATCCCCTTTGGGAGTAACAACATGCCCACACATTAACATAGGTAGTACTCCATTACATACGGTAGGAGTTGTTAGGGGTTTGGGGACATGACTTGTTTGTACTGTCGCCTTTAACATTCACGTTGCCAAAGTGGTTGGACACACCTTCTATGTGGGCCACCTTATCCCATATGGTTTCACATCTAGATCAACATTGTGCCCCTATACTTATCACATCCATGCTTGGTTACAATGCCACATTTGGGGTGTACCTTACCTGACACTTGCAGCAACTGTACTGGCCATGGAAGGTCCTCACCAAGCAGATCTAGGGACTCACACAGATGCCCTGCATAGTTCAGATGCAGTAACTCCAGCTCTACTCAGTCGCTTACCACCTACTCAGATATGATGTGTGCCTGTTGTTTACAGATATACCCAAACCAGAATCACTGGACATGCTCCACCTCAGGATATCCAACTCCCTTGCAGCTACACACTCCAGGGACGTATACCTCAGCACAGATGTTAATAGGACATTGTGGAGGGACAGATTCTTATCCCAGAGGCTCCACTCACTACAGAATGTAATCCCAGTTTCACATAGGCAGAGCCACCCACTGACCACCTACTGGAGACATCTTGATGACTATATGGGTGATTGTATATTTACCCCTGGAATATCTTCTGTGTCCCTGCTAGACAGAGGCACACTAGCCTAAATGTACATGGGCTATCTTGTGGGACCTACTATTCACACACACAGTGTAGTAATCTGACAGGGTTGTGAATGCCAAACACACTCTGGCTAGGCTTGTACATGCCCTAGGGCAGATAGCCTAGTACCGACCTCTGAACCTATGCTAATGTTCATGATGCACAATGTTTATTGCTGATACTGTTTGCAGGTCTTTATCATCTTTGCTTTACCAGTTTCCATGAACAACTTTGGTATCTCCAGAACATATTTGATTATGACAGGTTTCCACTATATTATAGATGTGTCTGTTGTCATATAGCTGTGTGCACAGGGTGGATTGCTGTATAGTGACAGGTTCCTGGGTTAACACATGCAACTGCCAGATATGCGTGACTTGAGCAGCCCAAACCATGACTTGAGCAGCCCAAACACACGCTCTATTACATCACGTGTTTGTGCGTGTGCCTCATTATGGCGTTCCTGGTCAGGTGTGTGTGCATTTCTGATGGGTACTAGTGCATAGCCAGTATCCCCCACTAGGTGACCATGTGGGATGTCCCCATTGGCAAATGTCTGGTACAGCTGCGTTAGATGCCAGATATGGGAATCATGGTAGCTTCCAGGGCAGCCTGCACACACATTCATTATTATGCCCTGAGTATCACACACGACCTGGCAGTTGATGGAGTGGAAGCCCTTGCAGTTAAAGTAGACCCTACCCCACTCACCAGCTGGTGCTTTGATGCATATGTACGTGCAGTCTATTGCACCCACTACCTCAGGCAATTCCGCTATTTGCTGGAAGAGACGCATATTGCTGGCCAATACCTCATGGGAACAGGGAAATATACATGATCACCGACATGTGGCTGACATAGCATCCAGGAACTGGTGTAGTACCCTGGATGCTGATGCCTGTGATATCCCCATCATATCACCAGTTGGTCTCTGGAAGGTACCTGTTGCTAGTATTCTTAGGCCAACACATACCTTGGTTTCCACTGGGATGGGTTCCCCTCTGTTGGTTCTGTGTGTGAGGCATGGCCTGCACAGCTCAACAATTTGTTGCAGGAGGTCTCTGTCCACTCTATAGCACTCCACTATCTCCAGCTCATGTAGCCCCTGGTAGGTTAGCCTGGGCCTGTACACTCTTCTCCATCTCCTCACTGTGGGTTGTCCAGCAGCATTTCCATTATCACCACCCTCAGCATGTTGCATATGTCGCCTTATAACAGCAATGGCAACCCCTAACATTTCTTTCTCTCAGTAAAGCTTTTTCAGTTTTCACTTCTATTAGCTTACTGCAGTGTCTGTTGTGAGAAACATAATGGACTGTTGTTGGCAGAGTTTTAAGTGCTAGGCTGGGCTGGGCAAGTGTACTGCCTGTGTAATTGCCTGATTCTGATTGTTTTCACCTGCTAGCTCTGCTAGTACTCCCTGGTAGCTTCCTGCTATTTATTGTTCTTCCTTTTTCCTTTCTGTTTCCTCAGGGGGGAGCGCCGTGCACACAAACGCAAACACGCGCACAGCTGCTAACACGCGTGCACACATGCTTACACAGACTAAAACTTGCTTATTCAGGTTAAAACACATGCACACCAGCGCAAACGCGCTTACAACTCTTTAAACAGCCTTATACCTGCTTACTCTGGCTTAAACACGCGCACTCATGCTTACACGCGCGCACTCTGTCTTACTCGGGTTTACAGGCACGCACACACGCTCATACCCACTCAGCAAGAAACGTTGGTGTTATCCACGGCATACACCTTCCATTTCTTGGCTTTCCCTAGCCTACCTGTTGACACACCTCTTTCCATGATGTCTAAATGACAGCGGACACATGCCACTCTGCTCCAATGAGCTTCACTTCTTTCATACATACCCCCCTTGTGATGTCACCTATCTTCTCCTCTGTTACTCCCCATATCCTACTCCTACACTCCACTGACTGTACTCATTTGCTATGTAAACTAGCAATTCCCTATCCTAACACTCATTTACATAGAATTGTCTACTAATGCTTGGTTACATGTCTTAGACTGAGCTTCCCCCTTAGTAACATCTACTCGGGGCCATCTTGTCTTCAGCCTGCCATTCCCTTGCATTGTGCATTACCACTTTCAATCAAATCCACGTTTGTGGGTTTTAATTTGTAGTATTCTGTGTTTTAGAGCACAGCCCGTTTGTGCAGTGCTGCGCTACACTTAAACATCGGAAATCGGAAAAAAAAATAAAATTATTTTTATTTTAATTTTGCATCAGGGAACATTTCTAATGGCCATATATTTGGCCATTGGCATGCTTCCTGCACTGGATGCAACCTTTATTTGGAGCTGTCACGGCTCCGTTTTGCTATTTGCAGAATGGAACTCAGTTGTCAACTAAGTACATTTCTGAAAATAACACTGCTCTTACTCGGACAGGTTTGGGTTTCCTGAATCACAAATCTACCTCATTTGCATGACTTTCACCTGCAATTGAGGTGATTTGCATATCCCAGCCCTGTCCGTGTAAGAGCCGTTTTAGGAGCTCTCTTACATCCCCCTACAGGCTGTTCCTGGATCGCTCATCGGACATGATGGCTGCATGGAGTCTTACTCTACTCTTAGACTCTGTGCAAGCCATTGTGAATCCGGCCCTGAGTCATAAAAGTATTGATATGCCCTGGGAACAATTTTTTACTTTTAATTTACCAATTGATAGTGAAACACATTCCAACTATTTTTATTAGTCCTACAGTTTTAAAAACGTCTTGTTGAAACTACAAATGTGATAGATTTAATAGAAGAATAAAATTAATTAGTCTTCTACAGCTGGTCCTGATGAAATCAATGGATATTTCTTAAGTCTATTTTAGAAAGTCTTATGCCTTGTCTAAATTTATTTTATTCAAAGAACTTTAGAAACAGGTTATGTACCCATACTTTCTGGCGTCTGGATTCATTATTTTTTTCTACTTTTTTAGCATCTAATAGGGAAAACCTATCACCCACAGAAATGTACACCTCAAGTCAAATATATAAATGAAAATAGAACAACATAGGAAGCAATACTGTGGCACAAATTAAACATACTTTCAGTAATAAAAACACTAAAAGCTTAAATTGAAACATGTTATCTGATCAGGAAAAGAAAAAAAAGCAATACTACTACTACTACTACTACTACTACTTATAATAATAATAATAATAATAATAATAATAATAATAATAGTAATAATATTAACCTCCTGAAGAAAATGAAAGTATAAACTCCACAAAGAGAACAATAGCTTTGTTTTCACAGAAAGTAAATAGCAACATGCAAAAACGATCCCAACAACATTGCAAAACAGTTAGCAGCTCTAACAAAGAAGTCAAATTACACACAAATACACATCCTAATTTATCAGGTCTTTTCCTGGAAATAAAGACAGACACATCCTTTGCATTTTTGTTCCTTCCTTTTTTACTCATAGTAATGCTATCAGATCACCATATACCCTTAAATTTCCGTTTCACTGTTTGTCATTCATTGTCAAGACTAAAACTGTCCATGCCAATCTAACCTTAAAGAACTTCAGAATTCTCATATTGCCTACAATGGAAACAAATATCTCTCCTTTGACAGCTCTCACTTAGTTGTAATGTACTTTAATTGGTATAATACTTTTATAGAGAGATTGCCAGGTCAATGTTTTTCATCAGCATTCATGTAAAGATCATTATATGGCCCCTGTTTTAGGGCTAATTATTTTTTTATCTCTGTATGTTCTGTTTTCATGAACTGTAGCACTATCATAGTTAAATTATTATTTCAAAAATCTTCTTTGTTTGTTTATGTGTTATCTGTCTATTAGTACTGACTACAAAACTGCCATTTTCATTACACTCAGCAGTCGACATCCTAACCTAACATGTGTCCATCTTAATCTATCAGTCTACATCCTAGTCTACCCTGTGTCCATCTTAATCTACCAGTCTTTCACAGAAAACTAAGTTCCCATACTCTGTAAGGCATCTTACATCTTACTACTACATAAAGGTGGCGAATATACTGACTTCACCAACTATTGTCCCATCACCACCCTTTCCATTCTATTCAAGATCTTTGAAAGAAAATGCATTTGTCATTAACCCCTTAACTCTACTTAATTAAGAACTTCTCTCACCTACCAAAATGGCTTTCGACCACACCATAGACCTATCTCTGCTCTCCTCAATTTTTTTTGCCTGCATTAACACACACACAAATTCTGGAAAACTTGTATCTGCTGTACTCCTAGACCTATCCAAGGCCTTTGATACTGTGTTGTACACTAAACAAATCCAAAGGCTAACACATCTTGCACTATACTCATCCTCTCTTTCATGGTTCAACAACTATCTAACAAACAGACAACAATCCATTAAATGGCAAAATTAAATTTCATCTTTTCTTCCTGTATCCATCGGCATTCCCCAAGGCTCCAGTCTAGACCCTCTTTTATTTGACATCTTTATAAATTATCCACACAAAGTGGCCAAACATACAACCATCATACAGTATATGACAACTCCACACTATTCTCTAAAGCAAGGACCCCTGAAAAACTACTGCAAATGACCCAAGAATCCCTACTCTCAATTGAGATGTGGTTTTCCAACTCTCAACTCTTAATGAACCTCCAAAATACAAAATTAATCCCATTTATACCTTAACTTTAAAGTGACAAGAAATCCCACTTCTCTGTGACTTTTGCTAATAACAGATAACTAGAAAAATTCTCACATGCCAAGCTTTTAGGAATAGCTATAGATGAAAATGTGAAATCTGGTATCCACTTAGAATGTGCAATCAAAAAGCAGATCAAAAACTAGGTAACCTTTATAGAATAAAGCCCTATCTAACTGATGAATCAAGAAAACATATTGCTTCTACTAACTTACTTCCAACTCTTCTCTATGGATCTCCTACCCTCATCAATCTGCAATCCTCTCAATTTCACTTACTTGATCAAAGCATCACATAGTAGCTACATTTGCTGCAAATCTACCAAACAGGGATTATTATTGCTCAGCCCTAAAACTACTCCACTGGACTAAACTCCCCCACCACCTTGCCTTCTTTCAAATAGTTATCACTCATACACTCATCTATCCATGGAAAAATGCCCATGCCTAGCCCATGTTCTCCAACAATATACTCCCAGAAGATCCCTTCACTCAGGGGACAAGAACCATGCCTCTCAACTGTCCAGATTTTTGCAGAATGTCCAGATTTTAGGCTAATATTTTTGGTCTGTTCCTCATAAAATTTGTGGTAATTCAGGCAAATTGCTGAAAATTGAAGTCACTAAATAATGACAGATATTTGAGTTTCAGACACCATATCCTTCAGAAAATGCACTGAAATGCAAAACATGTTATTCTAGTAACTTTCTAAGTTTATAAGAGCAATATTTCATATCTGTCCTTATTTTTTGGCCTTTGTTCCCCCATTATTTTTTGGCTTTGTCCAGGTTTTTTTGGGCTAAGAGGTTGAGCGCTATGCGTCACTACTCTCTTGCCATATCTCAAAACTTTCTAACTCCCGTCCACTCTCCCTAAGACTCCTGAGAAAACTTAAATCATTGAAAAATCAACTCAGACAACACATGATGGGCAGCTAGTCCTACTCACGACCCAGCCCTGATTGGTGCTCCCAAACTCTACCTACCCCTATGTAACCTTTTCATCCTCACCTCAGTCTCCCTCCACCCCTCTCTCCTGTTACTTTTTCCCTAAACACTACCACATCCCTACCTCCTGTCTTACTCTGCATCCATGTCTCCCTCATGAACTTAGCAGCTGTTACTAACCACATTTAAATAGCAATCTCTGGCCTCCACAGAGGCTCAGGCAAATCAAGCCATCCCTACAAATAAATAAATAAATAAATAACTTTATGAAGTATAAAACAAATAGTTGGAAGATTAAATTGTATAATATATCTTGCTGCCAGTACTAAAAACTTGTACTGATTCTAGCAAAGATTTGCTTGCAAGTTTCAGAGTTTTAAACATTTAGCAGAGTGATATCTGCTATTTGATCAACTCAGGAATGTGTTAACTACCACCTTGCAATTGCAACCAACAGTTATTTTCTTATATCCTCCATGAATGATTTGTACACAGTGAGAATGAAATTGTAATCTAGTTAAGAACATTGTGATCATATTAAACAGTTTGTAAGGTCCACCACTAGAAGAAAAATCCTGAAAATGTGGACAAAAAGTCACTATTGATAGCTATTGATCTTATCAGCTTGCATTCAGTTAATTTCATTTACCCTCATACTTTTTCCATTTTATTAATTTGTTGGCCAATAAGTTGCAATCCAGCTAACCCTTCAAACCACTTATTTGAATATCTATGTTGACATTTGGATTTGAATTACATATTTTTAAAGACCCAAGGAACATTTTGCATTAAATGTATACAGTCATTTCTCTAGTAATAAATAAACAATTTACTTTCTTTTTCTTGTCACCAGTGCTCCCATCAAGTATAATAGTCTAAGACAGGAGTTGCGTAATTTTATATCATTTGTTAGAGTTACTTTAGTTGTTATACAAATATCGCCACATGGCTCAGCATTGGATCATTAAGATGAGATGTTATCAGTTTCTTCACACTGATTACACTGCACCATTAAGAATGGCACTGAAGAAATATCCTTTCTCTGGTCTAATGTTCATTTGCCTTCCATCTTCCCACTGGGCTGGCTTAAAACCCCTCATATCCTAATGTGTGTAGTCATGCTTAAGCATGCTTAAGTGAATATATATATGTGTGTATGTATATAAATGTGCATGTATATATATATATATATATATATATATATATATATATATATATATATATATATATATATATATATATATATATATATATATATAAAGAGTCTAAACTCAAAATTACCCTTAGAAACAAAGCATGGGCTTTATGGCATTCTTCTAAAACCCCCCAAGATGACATTAAATACAGGCAATCCAGGAACCAAACCAAAAAATCAATTTTACAAGACAAAAAACAATACTACTGTAATTTACAGACAGTAAATCAAAATAACCCTCAGAAGTTTTGGGCAGGTTTAAATAATCTACTACATCCTGGACAAACTTCAACCCCAATCCCTGCTGCTACTATTGATAACACCCCTGAAGATGTTTCTGACAGTTTTAACTGATTCTTTACTGAGACAATTCAAGCCCTAGCTAGCCAACTACCTCCTAGCTCCCCTGGTCCTGAAAGTAGCACCCCTAGAAACCTACTCGCATTCAGCTTCTAACCAATTGCCACTTCACTTATCCGTACCTTGATCAAAAAATTAAAACCCACTACACTTTCTGCTGATCAACTCCCTGCCGAGTACCTACAAAAATCAGCTGATGCTATTGCTTACCCCGTCTCGATACTAATTAATCGAACCATAGAAGAAGCTAAAATTCCCACCATCTGGAAAATATCCTATGTAATCCCACTTTACAAAGGAGGCATCTCTACTGAATTCTCCAATTATAGGCCAATAGCTATACTCTCTCCACTTGCAAAGATTATGGAAAAATTTATTCATAGACAACTCATGCATCACCTAATCCAGAATCACCTTATGGCAGGCACTCAGCATGGCTTCTGTCCTCATCACAGCACTACTTCAGCCCTCCTAGCCTTTACCAGCATCATAAACCATAATCACAACAATAATTATATATCCACAGCCCTCTTCTTGGATCTTTCCAAGGCATTCGACATGGTTGATCACCAACTTTTAATCCACACCCTACAAACATTCTGTCTAGATACTAGAGCCCTTCACTGGTTTCAATCCTACCTGAATGGTTGACAGCAAGCTGTCCTCTGGCAGAACAATCTCTCTAACCTTCTACCTAACACCCTTGGAGAACAACAAGGCTCTATACTAGGGCCCTTGCTGTTCTCCATCTTCATTAACGACCTTTATACTGTCATCCCAAAAGTCAGCTGTATCCAATATGCTGATAACTCTACTCTGATTTGCTCATCCACATCTCCAATAGAGTTATGGTCAGCTACCCAGACCACCTTTAATACAATAGAAAACTGGCTTTCTGAACGTCGCCTGATCCTAAATCCCCAAAAAACTAAAATGCTGTTATTTTCACCAACACATAGGTCTACCACTTTCACCTTTACCATAAATTCAAATGATGGCACAATAATCTCCCCGACCCCTCTACAAAACTATTAGGTGTCATCATAGACAATAATCTAAATTTTGAATTACATGTTAACCAAACTATCAAAACCATCAATAAAAAACTAGGGTCACTTTGCAGAATAAAAGCCTTCCTAACCCCTCCAGCTAAAATTGCCATAGCTCACTCTCACCTTCTTTCAACCCTTCTGTATGCAACCCCTCTACTCTCGAATTTAAACAAGACTGTCCTTAACAAACTCTCAATTTGCTACAACCACATTGCCAGGTTTGCCACTGGGCTGCCTTTTAGGACACATCATTGCATCAATCTAAATCAGCTTGGGTGGCTTGAACTACCCAGCCTAATCCAGTACAACCAACTGATTATGGCCTATAAAATCCTCTATAATCCTCTATAATCCGGACAATACTCCTGCACTTAAAAATATTATCACCCCCTATAACAATCCTAGACCACTTTGATCCTCTAACAAACTACTAATTCAGACTAGCAAAATTAATAACACAGCCGGTGACTCTCTCTTTACAAACTCTGTAAGTAGATCCTGGAACTATATACTTCTTCATGGTGCAGGACATGCCATTTTAGAAAAGTTAGCAAAAATGTCTTACGAACCCCTGAAACTGTTTCTCTATGGAATCGACCTGAAACACTCTTAATATATTATTTCATAATGTCTTTTATTATATTTGATATGAAAATCACAGCTACAGGCAAGAAGAATAACAGGAATTGATCCCTTATTTTAGTAGTGTATATTTCTTCACCTGTATAAAATGTTGCATTTTGAGTATTGGTAGGTTTAAGCTATGCAATTTCTTTTAAAGTGCAGTGCTTTTGTCATATGGATATGAAAGCTGAATATGGAATTATGGAATATTGTTTCTCTCTCCCTCTCGCTCTGTCTCTCTCTCTCTCTTTAATGCATTTTAATTTGCTTTTGGAGGCATACTTTGTTCTCTCTTTCTCATCTTCTGTATCTTTATGCACAGCAGTTTTTATAAAGAAAATGAATGCCTTAGTGCCATTAAATAAAGTGATCAGTGAAGCTTGGGGTAAAACTATTTGCACAAAAAAGTCTTTTATTTACCCAGGGCATGTAATTACTATATGTAATTAAGTGTGCTTTGGATGCTCAGGAGGTAGAATTGTTCATAAGTCTGATATTGTTTCAGTGAGAAGGAAACAATTTAAATGATAATTTCAGTGCACCAAATGGTATATTCTGTTAGTTATACTGTATTAGCTGAAACATTTTCTGTCAAGATGCCATTAAACTTACTCATCAACCCTTTTTCTGCTGCCTGATTATATTAGCTGACAACCTTGACATTTTGCTAAGCCTATTTTTTAGGACTGTGTATAAAGCTTCATTTGGTGCTGAACACTGAGTTGCTTGTTGAATGACTCATTATGCTTTTAGTCAACATTGTCAAAATATACAAAGGCTATAGCTTCTTTTTATAAATTAATCCTTTTGAAAAGCTCAGTAAAATGTCCTTGACAAAAGATGTGTTTTATATTTTGCTAGATGGAGAGTCTGAAATTGGTATTGAATGTGAAAAAAGCCTGTATCATTCTTTCAATATGACAAGTAGAGGAATTCAATAACTCTTCTTATGTTGCCCACACGTGTGCTTAAATTGTTGGGTTTCAAGTCATTTCAAAAGAATTATCAGTAAATGATCAGAACAATTCAGAACATCAAGATTCCAAATGCTTTTTTTTTGAATAGCCAAGGCCTTTCTTTCACAAAGTTTCTTCTTAAAATAAGAAATTAAGTTTTCTTTAGCTTCACTCGTATAGCACTGCATGTATACCTATGTACATGTCAACTGAAAAAATCATACACAAAAATGATTAATTCATTATAGGCTTCAAAACTTTGTTTTCATACTGGTTCTACTATGAAACTGATTGAAAAAAAAATGACCAAAACACAGAATGTTGACAAAAACCAACTTTGTTTTTGCAGGGGTTAAGCCTGTCCCACAAATGCGTGTATATATATATATATATATATATATATATATATATATATATATATATATATATATATTAACTTCATCATCCCAAAAATTCAAAGAAGGGAGCAATTTTACCTCCATCAACTGTAAGAGAGCCTTGTGAAAGTTTTAATTCTGACAGGAATGGCAGGAAGTGAATGGGTATTACTAGTTGGAAGTGAAACTAATAATATTTCATGTTAATTTTCAGAAACAGAACAGATGCAGTTTTACATTAATAACTGGTGATATATTACTGCATAGACTAAATAATCTTCTGGTAGCAGTCCTTCTCTTCTGAATATATGCCAGAAGAAGTTTGAGAAATGGTTTGATCCCAAAATGCTTTTTGTCTGCTGTGTACAACTTAATTTTACAAAACAAACATTTATTCTGTGTTATTTTATTAAACTATACAGTGGAAAACATTATATTTTATTGTTGAGAGTTTTATTCCAAAGGGCACACTGTAAATAAACAACTTACAACACGTGATTAGGTAGAAATTATTCAACCATTTTTTTCAGGATTTATTCTGAGATATTTTTGTTTTTTTCTCTAGTAAGTATATAGGCTGAATAAAGACACACATTTATATCTTGTATTCATTATCGCAGCATCAGAAATTGCATCTTAGAGCTGAATGATCATGGGGAACTGTTTAAATTAAACACTATCTCTCATTTTCAGATGTCCCCAACTTCTAGGCAGGATCATGGCTGATTATGTCAGTTATAATATTATGATTTTTGTAACAAAGCAATGAGAATAGTAATCACTGTAGTTAAAGACTTTGCATTAGGAAATGAAGCCCAGTACATATCTTCTTTTCTTATTTTATCAGATTTTTGCACATGAATTATACTAAATATACTTGCAAATCATATTAAACTGTGAGTCTTTTTAAATGCATAATTATAATATAGTGGGGACTGGGAAATTTCCCTTTTCCACTCTTGTGGGATCTCAGAGTTGGAGAGTTGATATATTTATGAAGCTGGGGATGTGAAGGTGCAATGGGGTCTTGCCTTTCTGCAAAATTGTTTTTATTTTTTCATTTTTTGAGTAATCAATAAGCACTTTGTGTATATGTATGTATGTAGATATATATATATATATATATATATATATATATATATATATATATATATATATCTATATATATATTTACAGTTTACTGTCATTAACTCAACTCACAGGCCATCCAGTCCACCTGTGCAAGTTCCACATTGAGAAAATTGGAATGTTAGATACTGATTGTCTAACCTTGCCCCCTTCTGGACCCATGGTAACACTCATTCCTAGGTCCAGAGCAGTATCTATCCAGCAGTTTGAAGATTTTGACATAACTACATTGTTTTTCCTGCAAGTATGAGTTTGTGGCATTTACTTCTATAAAGCTTTACTGAAAAAACACCTCATAACTCAGTTGAGTATTCTGAAAATGCTAGCAAGATGGGATACATAAGTTACACAAGGTATCTCTCCCTTTTTTAAACCTGATTTCAAACTTAAGATACATTTCTGTCTGCATCATAACTAAATAATAGTGATTAACATCCTGGAAATTGCTTGCAGCAGCATAAGGATCCTGTGATGTCTTGGAATCTACTATATCTTTATTTCAACAGTTTAAATATACAAATATTTAGTCCTTCAAAATTGATTGACATCCTTGACTTTCTCATGTAGCTTTTAATTGATTATTTATCAAATGAGTTAAGCTTAAATTTTGCACTTCTTTCTCACATTATTTCTTTTCATAGACTCAATTCAACTCATTTATCTTCAACTTTCTCTCATTGTGAGAACATTTGTCCATGTTGTAGCTTGTGACATCCAGGCCTTCTCTTGATTAAAGGATATGTGCTACTTATCCATATTGTGAAATAGAAAGTTCAATGCATGGAGGAACCAAGGTGTGTAGTTTTACCTATGATACTTTACAGGACAGGCATTGCAAATTGTGCTACTACAGTTATCCCCCAGATTTTCGTAAAGATAAGTCTTGCAATGAAACTAGAGTTTAATCACCCTCAAAATTTACTTGCACTTGTGTAGATAGCTGCAAAATCTATGAAAGTTTCTAAGGCTAGATGTAGGAAAAGCTGCCACATTAACTCCCAAAGGAAAAGTCTAACATATACCATATAGAACATGTATGAGCATCATTAATTTTATACATGGGATATTTGTATTGTTGATACAAATCTGGCCACCTTGCCTGAATATGATACTGACCCAAAATACTGCAGAAAGGAACTTCATGCTTACTGATGTGTGTCAGGGAGAGGAAAGCAGTGTTCATAAGTAGATAATCTCTGTGAAGATATACGACAAGATAGCTAAGAACACCATTAATTTGCCATTAGATAGGAAAAGACTGCTGAGAACTCTGATGGCTTGATGAGGTGGCCAACACAATCCAAATGATGCTCAAGACACATAGCTTCATCATTCATATCAATGGGGAGGGAACATGTTATCATCAACACATTCATCAGGAGATATATCAGGTAAAACATTGACAGAAAACTGTAAATGTTAATTACAGGCACTTTTCTCAAGAGTTTTCAGAAACAACTAAGTGAAAATAGGGTGGTAGCTGGAGGAGAAGATGGTATCACCATTTTGCCATATTAGGAGTACATAAAATGGCCATCAAGTCACAGATTGCCAGATATGAATGTTTCAAATAAAAAACATGGCAAGATGGAATGATGGTGACTATCAGTTCATTTTAACAACTGTATGATACTTTGTGTTAACGATATACTTTGTGTATGATGGTAAGTTATAATTAACTGATTTTATTGTTCCTACTAATATAACCATTTAATTATGGTATGCATGAGAAGTTTGGAAGGTAAAGGTTAGGTGAGCATAAAAGTGTAATAATATGGGGATAAAATTATTCATACTGTTGACAGGATTGATGAGCATTGTAACACTTTAGAGGAGTTTTGTGTATCAGTATCTGTTAACATGTCTGTCAGCTTGAAAACCCATGCCAAAACCATTAAGCATACTTTAAGCAGTCAGAGAAGACTGGCACTAATCTTCCCTGTGTTAACATGATACACACAGCAGGCACAGAGGAATTTTTCACAATGTTGTGCCTTTGAAAGGCATATTAAAGTCACCAGGCTCATATTTTTACTCAGATGTTGATTGTACATCATTTGTGATCCGCCAACTAAAACATGCTTTAATTTGAAGTGAATAATGTGAGAGAAATGAATTACTAACTTTACTGAATTTATGAAAACAGCAAGAAATTTTGTAAGCCAGAGGAAATTGTCACTAGGGTAGAGAAACAGAAACAAATGTCACTCTTTTTTTCCTTATAAATAACTGTTTTATAAACCAAACTATGTATGAGCCTAGCAGAGGTTTCCTGATGGTACACATTGAATTTGAGCATGCCTTATGAATACAAGGAAAAAACAGCTTGGAATACAAATAAATGGTTTGTAGAGCTCATGGTTCCCTCATAGTCATTGTATATCTGATAGTTTAGTTGTCCGTTCTCCCAACCTTTCAGAGAATTTATCATTTTAGTACAATAGTTAAGGGTAAGTGACATATTTTTGTTGATTGAGATAGTTTAGTGGTAAGGATATCAGGTCTGTAGCTATGGATTTGGGGTTTGAATCTTCTTTTAACTCACTCAAGCCTAAAACACCATTTTGTAGTTGTTAATAAATTAGAAAAGTAAAACTGAATTAATGTTTTCAGTTGCTTCTTGACTAACTTGTAAGGGAACATCTGATAAGATTTTTTATCTAAGAAACCTTTATTAATAAGTATTAACTGTATATTCACTTTTATTTTAGCAATCTGTTCATTCAGCATGTGTTTCTCATTTTTTCTAGTGCCTTTTAATTAGAGTTAAACAAATGTTAAAGCAGCTGCTTAGAAAATGTGTAGTCATTTAAGCCATTTGATTTCTGTCTTATTTTCCCCAGATATATATATATATATATATATATATATATATATATATATATATATATATATAGGCTAAAACTTGGGACTAATCATCTGCATTATTAAGTTGAAGTTCATTATACAAGTGATATCAGTGTGCAGGTTTAATTATTTTAATTTTAGGCTGATATAAAGTGAAGCAGTGCTATTTTCTTTCTAGCTCAAATACATTTAAGTTGTCTTGGCTTTGGGTTTATTTTAGTGGCATAGTTGAGCCCTGTTTATATTCAGCCAGGCAGTTTAGAAAGAGCTTACACTTTGGTATTTCTGTGTAATTTCTAGTCAGCTGTTATCCTGTTCATATAGGAATGAGTTGTGATTTAAGGCTGTCTAGCTTTTATGCAGCAGTGTTTTACAATAAGGCTATACATTCAGTTGAATAATGGAAAACAGTTCTTTACTTACTAGTGCTATATGTAATCCTATATCTCTTTCAAAATCATTCCAGTTATGCTATACATTTACAGAGTAATTTAGTCGGGTTCATGTAACTTTAGCCTGGACCATATTTTAGTTATAGGATATGTATTATTACATCAAAAAAAGATAATATTATAGAATTATATTCAGTGGTTTATATTGTTGACTACACATAATTATTAGGTGTACATATGGCTAAAGCTATTATAAAATAATTTAGTTCCAGTTTAACAATGTCTCTTGTATATGTCCAACATGTTCTGTTCCATATGACCAATTTACTACATTTACTAACTTCTACCATGTTCTTCTATCTTATCCTTTCTTTTTCTTTTTGCTTCTTAAGTCACAGTTAAAATCCCATTATTATAATATTCATATTTACTAATACATAATCCAACAATTGTTGAAAGAAGTTCTTTGTCTCTTTCTTTACAAATGACACAAGCATATAAAGCTATAATTCTATATATTTTTTTATGAATCTCAAATCAAAAATAGTCACTCTTCCCATCCTTACTAGTGTTACCTCTAATATCTTTACTGCTGTTCTGTAAAATACCATCCCCCAAATGCCATAATATATTTAATCTCATATTTTTATTGGTTTTTTTCCCAGCTTCCAACTGTCTTAGCATACTTTTTTCTGTGAAGCATCCCATTTTTAGATTACCTCCAGCTCTTCCTATTGGAGTTTCTGGATTATCTCTCACCAGGAAATGTCTCCTTAATTCTCCAGTTCATTCTGGTTCAGCATATTTTGTAATATATCATCCCACAACCCTTCTGCCTTGCGGGATGTAACAACACATTCTTCCCTTGCCATCTCCTCCAATTCCAGAAATAGGTTTTCTTGAAAAAAAACCTCCAAATCACTGCAAACATATCCGTGTGAGCTGGCATTCACCTCTCCTACTTCCACTTCTCACTCTATCCATGTTACACGCCATCATCTCAGCCAGCACTGTGCCAGGAACAGGACATGCATATGTATTCTTGGTAGTACTTCTGCGAATACTATTCTCTAATGAGTAAGGAATGTTCCCTGATCTCCTGGCCAAATTTCCTTTAGTACAGAAATACCACTGTGGGTCTCCCCTGAAAAGAACCTATTAAGATAGCTGGAGTAACCCAGTCAGAAAGGATAAATGAATAAATAGAGCTAATCCCTATTTGAGTTGCTAGTATTGTATGGCAGAAGTACCTCAGGGACTCAAAAATTGTGTTTCTTTCTGATGATCTGCTAGTAATGCATGTTCTCTCCAAGAAAATGGGATACAATCTTTAATACAAAAAACTTGTCCTGCACAGTTTACAAATCAACTTTTAAAGGGATGGCTATTCTTGGGAGATACAATGAAGTGGCTGATTGCCTTTCTCATTCACAGCTTGAGAAGTTCAGAATGTGCTAGCACCAGAAGCCCAGTGTTTTCCAACTGACATTCCAGTGAACCTTTGGTTGTTTGGCAAAGAGTAGAGTCCTTGCTGGTTTTCTAGTCTTGGCCAATAGTACTATAACGTTTTATATAGTATCTCTGCTGACATTTTTTCAATTCATTGGTGGGGTTCAATCTGCCATAAATCACTACTCTCCTGATCTTATGTCAGTACCTGGTCTCCAGATGTTATTGCAGAGCAGCGGTCAAGACTCACTGTAAACACTTGCAGACATTGTTTTTGGGCCATATTATTTAACCTACCTGATTTTACCAAATTTTGGATAATGTGTAAGATGTTGTTGGTTTGAGGAAGGGTGCTGGTACAGTTCTATGACAGCTGCCATCTTCTTTGAAACAATATGCTTCCTTGTCTGTTCAAAGCCATATACAAATGAATGTCTGACTGCTATTCTTATGATACTTATACAACTTTGATAAGACTGAAGTACTGAGGGCTTTTCGAGTTGGTGAGCTGCTAAGAAGATTAACTTGGCGTGATATTTACATTTTTGACCATTTTGTTTTATTTGGCTTTGACATTCAAAGACTGACCAGCTGGCCATGGGTTGGTTACTCAATTTGTCCTATTATCCCTCCAGCTTATTATGTCCAGTCCACTGGGGTAAAATGCTGTTTAATCTTTGAGCCTCTAATTCTTTAATGGGCATAGTTTTTAAAGGGCCCTTTGAGACCCCTATAACTCCCAGATCCTTTGATTTTTTTCTACTTAGAGCCCTCCAAATACAAGTTGCATCATATTTGGGTATCACCCCTCATTCCTTTTGAATTGGCAATGTAAGTGTCAGTCTATTAAAGTTATTAAGAGGATGGGTGGTTGGCATTCTTCTGCTTTTTTTTGCATTATATCAGGTAATTTGACTTAGTGTTTACTTAGCTTCATTGCAGGTGCTGACTTGATTGTCATCAAAGTCAGCCCTTACATTGTTTGGCTGCCCAAGAGAGCATTAGTCAGACCCAAGGGCATCAACCTGAGTTTAGACCTGTCTTTTGTGGAAGTAATCTAGAGATGAATTTCAGGATTGCACCTTTCTCAGGTTTTGCCTGTTTTACTTTTTGTGCTTCATCAAATTGGTAGCCCTCATATATTAGTAATGCATGTAGGTAGCAAGGATATTGGTGTATTTCCTAAAAGACATTTACTTTCTGTGGTTTTTAGAATGTTATTTTTTGAGAAGGAAGATGTTGGTCAATTATCATTCCCAGACTGCAATGGAGCTTCATATTGTCATCAAACTGCAGCAGAGGTCACACATAAATTCATTAATGCTAGAGTTTGCAGGGCTGCTTCTGCTTTGTCCTTCTACACAATTGAACAATGGGTCTTTCAGGTTAGAGAATCTGTTTGGCTTCATCCAGATGGTATCCACTTGATAGATTTGGGTTATGACCTGTTTATTCTTAATTTATCTCTTGCTATTAAAGACCTATTGTGAACTTTACTTTCAAAGCCTAAGAAATGATATGTGTATAATTTATGTTTTGGTTAGTCAGAGCAATATTTATGCTTAAACTTATTTTCTACTAGCAAAAAAGGTTGTTGCTACTGTAGGTAATCTGTTCAGGCTATGTTTCATATTCAATATTATTAAAAATTATTTGGTCAGCGGAAGTCATCTGGAAAAGCGTGAACAGACATTTATGCATGGTGGGCTGCTGCGGATGGAGATGCCCTATTATGGTTTCTTCTGCTTTCCTGGGTCATGTAGAGAAGTATAGAACTAAAGGTAGTGAGAACAGAGGTTAACACAAAGCTCCTAGTGAGATGAGTGCCTGAATGGCATTTTGGTCAGGTATGGCTACGGGGGTCAGTAGGTACACCACTCAGATCTGGCAGACTTAAAAGGTGCAGCTTAGTTGGTAAATCAATTAATGTTATATATATATATATATATATTTACAATAAAAGGTTGCAATGGCTATGCTGTTTTGGTGTGTTATTTCAGTGTATCAGGTACAATTCTCCTTGCTTAACCTGGAGATAATTGTGCCATGATCAGTGAGTGAAGGGGTGTGACTTCAGATGACAACTTTAAATGCTGTGATGTAAAGGGGGCTAGTCACAGTTTTGATAGAGCAAAAATAATCTATGGCTGTCACAGGGTTGAGCACCCCTCTTTTGGTTTCCACCCTGTTTTCCTGTGTCATTTGTAGTGGTATAGAACTTAAGGGAGTGTGAGCGGAGTTTAACATACAGTTCCCAGCAGGACAAGCACTGAATGGTGATTGGGTCAGATGAAGCCTCTAGGGGTATGGTTGGTATGCCACCCAGAACTGGCAGACCTAAAAGGTAGTTTATTTTTCAATCATTGCATGAATTATTGGTTAATTGGTAAATCCCTTACTGTTATACTTATTTACATTAAAAGGTCAGAATGGCTATGCTGTTTTGATGTGTTATTTAAGAGTATCAGGTGCAATGCAGGATTTATTCAGTGGCTATCGATATTACATCAAATAACAATAGTAAAAATAAAAGTTGAACTACAAAAGCAATGTTTTACATTGCTAAAAATGTAATAGATATAATAATAAATGTGTGCACAGAAAATTTGAAGCATTATTAGACAGAATAAAAAATATTATGACAATTAGCATGTACATCCCAAGACGTCTTTAGACTGCTCTTCTCATGAAGAAAGCACTTTCTCCGAGGATTTTTTTATTTTGCCTAATACAGTTATGAGTGTTCTACATGGGTAAGAAATTGATAGTTTTTTCCTACCACATGTACTCGTTCAATGGATTTTCCCATTCCATAGAACTAGACTGTATTTATTTGTATTAAATCTAAGCTATCATATATTAGACTGTTGCTACACTTTTGGCATTTCCTGTTTTATTCTCTTTGTACCTTAAAGGTAAGTATTTTGCTTACTAGTATCCTTTTTTGAAGATCGAGTTAATATTATCTGCTGAAAAATATACTTTTACTTCCAGATTTTAATTAACTCCAGTTATACAGCTATTAAATTTAATCTAAAATTGCCTGTATGTATGAGTGCGTGCATGTGTAAATGGAAGAAAATCTTGGCAACCTATTTCTGTTTCCTGCTTTGCTTTAAAACTCCAGGAGTAGCTGTCCATGGGACCACTCTAGGAATCTGATGTGACTCATGAGAGAGTGAGCAAGTGATTCATCATGTAAGATTGCTTCTGTCTACAGTCACTACAAGAGAGCATTAGAACCCCCACTTTTCTGATTGTGGACACCATTTATAGTCATGACATCTGGAACACAACCTATTTGTCCAAGTTTATTATATTTTGTACTCACTAGATGCTCTTAAACTTCTACATAAGCCTTAACAGTGGGGCATGGAGTATCTCAACAACCAATACTACTATCACTGAACTGAGTGCCTAGATAATGTGATTTTCACTTTTTTTTTTGGGAGGTGTATCTTTTAGGAAAAACTAAGATTAAAAACAATGCAGAGACATGTCCATATTACATAAAACATTTTGTTGATATAATAAATGTAATGAGGATGGCACAATAGCTCATCAGCATTTAACATTGCTGTCTCACATTGCATGGTTCAAAAATATTTCTCAGAAAGTTACTAAAATAACAGGATATGTTTTCACCTGTATGTTCTGAAAGATATACAGTCTGAAACCTAAATGTTGTTGTCTTTCGGCTTTCACATCAGATTCCTAGAGTGGTCCCATGGACAGCTACTCCTGGAGTTTTAAAGCAAAGCAGGAAACAGAAATAGGTTGCCAAGATTTTCTTCCATTTACACATGCACGCACTCATACATACAGGCAATTTTAGATTAAATTTGTACATGTTAGAGGTCGCCACAGCAGAACTCTGGTCCACTAATGATTGGCAGTTGATTTTCACGAATGCCAAGGTGCCAGCTTGACATTCAACCTTCAACGAAGGCACGCCCATTTACGCATGTCTTTCGAATTCCCACCCAACTGTGGGGAGGACATGCAGACTCCACACAGAAGGCACTCTCCACACTCCAGCTGGGAATCGAATGGGAGAACCTCTTGCTGTGAGCCAACAACGCTACCACTGCAACACATCATTGTTAAGTGTTTTCAATCCTCCATGGTTTCTCTTAAAATCATGGATTTTATGAGGAAAAGATCAAACAAACTAGGCAAAACTCAAGACATTCTGTGAAAATCTGGACAGTTTACCAGCATGGTAAACTGAGTCCAAATAAAAGAGGACTGTGTGTACTGTCTTTCTGACAGCACTCACTAGATGGCTAAGTGCTTTATGGCTTTGAAAGCTGGCAAAACACATTTTTTTCTTACTATAACTAGTATAACAAGGAGCAGATAAAGCTCCATGCACTAGATCCCAGAAGAGAATGTTCATAAAAATGTATGCAGCCCCTAACAAACAAACCACTTCTAACAAAACATCAACATAGATTTTGTCAGAGACATGATAGCAAAGAACGTCATTTAGTCCAGTTAGTACAGTAAGAATAGAGCTTAACCAGGAAAGGTATACTAGCATTTATATATTTGTTTGTCTTTGTTGACTACTTATCTAGACCAGTTGTAAGACTTTTTACAGCTGCAGCTGTATAGTATAACACAATATAGACTAATGTTGAGAGAAATTTTAGATGAAACACCATACATATTCTACATTATTGAAGACTTACGTACAGAATATCTGTATCAAAACTTCTGACAATAATACAGCATTTAGTTACAGAATACTGTGCATTGATCATGAAAATACTAAAATTACCTGGAAAAAACATCTATTGAACATCTACAGTGAATCAGATGAACTGTGAAAAGACAAAAGGAGGAGAAGCAACAGATTAAAAACTTGTCCAATGTTCAGCTTCAGGGCCAGAGTTTGGCTCTGGACCCATTCTGGCTGACACTCTACCCAATCTCCTAAAACCCAAACATCTGTAGTTTTGAACATTTACCAATTACCTGTTACTGCTTCAGTCATTTGACTCCTTCTGCACATAAGTGACTTAAATTATTATTCATTAGAACATGGGCACTCAGGCAGTGAGGTATGACATACAATGCTTGCTACCTGGCATACAGTTCTGAGGCGGTCACATTCTCTTCCTTTCACGCCATTCTGTGTGCGCGCATGTGCATGCATGTGTGTGTGTGTGTGTGTGTGTGTGTGTGTGTGTGTGTGTGTGTGTGTGTGTGTGTGTGCGTGTGTGTGTGTGTGTGTGTGTGTGTGTGTGTGTGTGTGTGTGTGTGTGTGTGTGTGTGTGTGTGTGTGTGTGTGTGGGTGTGTGTGTGTGTGTGTGTGTGTGTGTGTGTGTGTGTGTGTGTGTGTGTGTGTGTGTGTGTTAGGGTGGCTAACTTGTTTACTTTTGAATGCTGTATTTCTTAAGCCAAATACCACAGGAAAGCTACATCTCTACAAATAGTATTTTTGCAAGTAATGCCATTCTGCCATCACTGGCTAGTTATATGGAGTACAAAACTGAAGTCTGGATGTGTGAAGTGAAAAATGTCTTTTGAACCATCTGTCTGATATTTATATTTGTGCTGTCAACATACTTGCTCAAATTGGAGCTTGGGACAAAACACTGCAATCCTCTAACAATATTGCTTATCGAAGAATATAAAGACATACAAAATGCCAAAATAAAAAGAAAGTCTTTGGAGGAAAACTTGAAATTGATCCTTGTAGTGCTCTTTAGTCCAAGCAGCTCAATGTAATCATCATATAAAATAACAGTGTCTTAAATAGTAGTATTCATGCAGCATGATCTGAATTTTTATAGACATGCATCTGCACAGATGCATGCAAATCTTAGGTTTACTGCAGTTTTATAACAAAGGCAGGTAAGTACAGAGGTTATATGCAGAAATACTGCAGAGCAGTGTGAAAAGAAAAGTTATAAAATAGCTGGATTAGATAAAGTAAACTATGGAAGTCGATTTGATATAGAGTCCAAGTGTATGACCAGCACAAGTAGCTAATAAACAGGTAGTATGTTATGTTAATAAAAGTTAAAATTGCAAGATGGCTGCACATTGATCAACAACTTAACTGCAGCTCTCCCAGAGTGAAGAAAGAAACTGAAAAATAAGGCAAGGAACTCTGTCACTTTTAGTAAATTCAGTTACTGTCTGGTAAGTAGATTACCTGGATGCCAGTAAAGATGAAATTAAAAGAGCCTGAAAAAGCAACTATAAAAGGTGAAGAAAAACACTGACTGGGAAGAATCATGCAACTATTCAGCAAAAAGTAGTTCAAACTCCAGCTCTGGTGTGAGACATGGCTTCCAATAATTTAGGGGGAAAAATAAGTCAAATGTGGTCAGAGCTGATTAAAACAAATGAAACTCTGATGGAGTATATCAACTCAAATAAAAAGGACTGGAAAAATGGATGAAGCTTTAAACAGATATTCAGGTGAACTGACAAATCTGAAAAAAATCAGAGGTTGAAATAAAGAAAAGGCTGGCTGAGTATGAGACTTCTCAAGAAGAGATATTTCAAAAAATGGTAGACTTAGAGGACATGGTGTGTAGGGAAAACCTGAAATTTTCCACTGCACCAGAGAAACTGGAGGAACCAAGCTGTACTAATTGTATATAGGTACAATTAAATAACCTGACTAGTATTACACAGAATGAATTATTAACTGAAAGGGCACAGCATGTGTGTGTGCTCCAAACCTGGTCATCAGAAAGTAGCCAGTACCTGTATTAATGAAATGCAATCCTACCACCAGAAAGAGTTGATCCTGACAAATCTGTGGTAGAAGGGCAAAATATTAAAAGTTGGAGATGGTAGAGTGTTTTTGGAAATGATTATCCACTGTACAACAGGCAGAAGAGGAATTAACTTATTCTAGCAATCAGGGAATGCCAAGTGGCAGGTGTGACATTCAGGCTGCTATATCCACTTGTTTTCAGAATAATTTTTCCTGGAGGATCAAAGTAATTTTTTGATGCATGTAAATAAACAAACTATGGCAAATGGCCAAATGGTGCAGATTGAACCAAAGAAAATTTTATTAAACAAACTTTTTGTAGAAAATACCAGTCTGACCCATACAAACTAAGTCTAAAATCACTTTATTTAATTTATGTTTATTTAGCTTGTATGGGTCAGACTTGTGTTTCATACAGACATTTTTGATGCAGAAAAGGTTAAGGAGGAAACTCAAAAGTTTGCCCAAGAAAAGTGAACCATCAAGCAGAAGGGGATTCTGATTCTCATTCTTCTGATTATAAACCTCATGGAGACTTTGAAAGTCAAATCTTTTCCAGTGTTCCAAAGGAAAATGCTTGAGAGAGAGAAAAGCACAGGAGTTGCGTAGAAGACACAGGAGTACCTTGGAATTGAACCAGTGTCTGGAGTTGAAAGATGTAGAAGAACAGGAAGAAAATCAGTAACAACTAATTAGTGAATGAATGTGAGATTACAAAGCATCACTTGCATTTGTGAAATACAGCTGTACAAGACAAAGTGGAAATAATGTAGTTTTAGTGACTTTGTTAAACTTGTGGGTAACTGAAAGGCATTTGCCTCACTTCATGTCATTAATGCTTGGGGGGAACTAAGGGGAAGGGAAAAGGAAAAAAAAGGTAACTGCGTAAATCAATTTCTGTTCTTAGCCATATTTCTGTATAATGTTTCATGATATAAATTGCATGTTATGTAGTAAAGCATTTTCAGTTATTGTGTGTGATAAAGATACTTTCTTTCTTTCTTTTTTTTTCTTTCTTTCTTCTTTTTTAGTACTAAGAAATATAGGCATTGCAATGCAAAAAGAGTGGGGAAAAGGATAGACAAAATCATGTTTAAGTTAATAGGTTGTAATCTTGGGTTGTTGAGGTAGGGGATGGGATGCAAAAGGATACAGATCATAATATATGTAGAACTATGTTTGCTCTTACTTTTGCAAAGGTGAATGTCTGGATTAAGAACCGTGGCTTAACAAGTAAATAAGAGAACACTGAATGTAATGAAATGTTTTCGTTTAGCAATAAATGTTTCAGCATGTCTTTAGAAGCCTGCAACTGAGGGCTACTTTTTATATTTATGTGGGGACAAGCTGATTATAGGGTAACAAAAAGACAAAGCACTGGTTGTTTTTCTGAAAGCATGAAATTTGTTCTTCACATTCGGGGGATAATGATTAAAAACAAAAGAACAGACATCAATTAGGGAAAGTAGGAATACAGGCAGTAATATGCTTCTTAACATGGATAACCTTAACTTTAAATCAGATAAGGCTTGTGTTTTCAGTTGTCTATTTAGGAAAGGTATTACTAATACGAGGGTTAAACTTCATTATTTGAAGATATAAACAGTTTGGTGCATTTATATTAACTTAATAGGTTATGGGGTGTGTTAGGGTCTGTTTCTTTCTTTTTTTTTTTTGAGGATTTTCATTAAAACAAAAATCCTTATAAAATGTGACATAGGTTTTAATGGAGATGACAAGAAAAATATTATAAAAGATCAACCTGCTTAACATTAATGGGAAAATTTATCACAAAAGCTTGACATAGACATTTAAAAAGCTGTCATACATAACAGATGGGAATAATAACTTCTTCCAATGGCAACACTTTCCACATTATCTTGGAATGTGAATGATCTCACAGATATAGATGAAAAGGAAATTATATTTAATTATATCAAAATAATGCAGATTTCAAATAGCAATGCTACAGGAAAGACATTTAGAAAGAACTGAGCATGTGAATTTGATAAAGCTAGGATTTCGGGATGGATATTTAACAGAATATTACTGGCAAACAAAAAGGGGGTACTTATATTACTTGCTAGAGGATCTCAAATAATGATAGAAGAGGGGCAAAAAGATAAAGATGATTGATTTATAGTGGTAAGGGGCTACTGGCAAGGGATGAGTATTACACTGGCATGTATTTATATTCCAACTGAAACTGTTATTATGAAGGTTAAGAAAAATAGGAGAAATAATTTGCTTTCAGCAGGGAATATTACTTACAAGTGGGGACTGGAATTTGATTTGCAATAATGAGGATGTATCTGTGGGGACTAGAAGTGAAAATATAACAAAAGATGGTAGATTTCTGAAGAAATGTATGAAAATATTTGGTATGGAACATGTGAATTCAGTAACAGGAACTAAATGAGACTTTACATATTATTCCCAAGGTACAACAACTGGGCTAGACTAGACAGAAATTAAATTTCATGGGAACATGAGCATTTAATTCAGAGGTTTGGCATACATCCAGTAACTATTTCATAACATGCCACTAACTAAGATACAAATGCAGGATAATGAAGTAAAAATGAGACAGTGGTGCTTCCTCAGCTACTTCTTAAAAAGGGAGGAATTAAAGGAATGGGTGGTGTAAATTATTCAGGAGTTATTAGGGAAGATAGAAAGTACTCCGGAAGTTATAGCTAGTGAGTGGGATAAAATTAAAGTGGAATTTAAAAATAAGGTAGAAATAAAAGAAAAAAAGATGTGGTTAAGAAGTAACAAGAATTATTTAAATGTGCTAACAAAGGTAAAAGTATTGCCGAATAAGGAGAATCTAATAAAGCAAGAAGAGGCACAACTGCAGAGTGCTTAAGAGAAAATGAAGGAGTACCTGGATAATATGCATGAATTTAGAAAGATTGCTGTTAAGCAACTATTTTTTATAATAAATTCTGAGCACAAAAAATGTAGCATATCAACTTAAGGCAACAGAAAATAGAAAGGGTTGTTGCCAAGCCTAGGGACCTGGTCCTCACCAACATGGGTGCCCGCTGCACCACCACAAGTTTATGACCCTCACTGGTAAAATCTGATCACAAATCAGTCACATTTGAAGTACTGTAGCTATAATACCTGAACTCCTCTTAGGTGAAATCAGGACAATAAATTTCACCAAAGCAAATTTTACCCTCCTAAGGGATGGCAAAAATAATTTCTAAGCTCCTGTTTCCACAGATGTCATTGACAACTATATTAAGCTATACACAAATGCCCTGTACATTCACTTATGCAAATGTATTAATGCTGCTGTACCTTTACAAGCCTTGCCCATAGAATTACCCTGGCATCGTGCCATCTAATTTTAGTTCCTAGTGCCTCTGTCGAGTAGAGCCACTGGAGTGATCCCTGGGGTGAATTTTCTATTTAAACCAAAAAAGAAAACCAAATAGATGGAAAAATGCTCAATTTATTGGTAACAAACAAAGCTTTCAGGAATGTCCCTTCTTCAGTGTTAATTTCAGTTAATCAAACTTCTTAAAATTTATAATGATTTCAAACCCCCCCACCTGACACAGCCATCCAATCCATAACTTAACATCATTAACAGTTCATTAAATATGCAATTAATTCTAAAAAGTACTAAAATAAATATCTTTCATACTTATAATCCAGATGCAAACATATATACATATACAGAGAATAATATACACATAAAAACATTTAGAAATCTTCCATTGTAAAAATTGATTCATGTATGTAATACAATATATTACTAATAATCTATCTAATTTTACCTAACCATCACAATTACTAAACCATTAAAAACAACTATAAGAGAAAACAATAAGGAAATTACTTTACTACATATATTGTTTAAATACCCAAAAATAACTGGTCTTCTATCTATATTGTTTCTGTCTAAAGTCTAAAATTGGTTTTAATGTTATTCTATTGTTTATACCTGGTGCTCTACCTGCTGCTAACCTTACTATCCATTTATATTCTGCCATTTCTAACTTGTTATTCTGGTCACCTAATCAAAGATTCTTATATACAACTTCTAACAACTTAAATTTAAAATTATATGAATTACCTTTATCTAACCTATGTTGGGCTAATGCATTAGATAGAATGTTCCTCTTCATATCTGACCTATGCTCTATAATGCAGTCTTTTAGACATCTTAAGCATTTTCCAACGTAGAAACTTGAACATTGTATGCATGTAGTTAAATACACAACCATTGTTGTTCTACAGGTTGCTGCACAATTTATTTTATATTTTATATTGCTTATAGGATGTTCAAAATATTTTTTATCACAAATGTCTGAACAACAATTGCAATTGTAACATGGAGATGTTCCCATGTTACATGTCACAAATGTAGTTAAATTTATTTTAAAGTGTTTAAAGCATAGTTTCCTTTTTAAGTTACTCATATTTCTGTACGCAAAATATGGTTTATTCCCTAACATTATTTTCAATTCTGGTTGAACCATTAAAATACGCCAGTTCCTTTTTATAATTGCTTCTACATATCTTGTCAAGTTATTGTAAGTAGTAACATATCTTACAACGGGACCTATATTCTTATCTTTATCTATAGTATCAATATAATGTTTTTATGTGTATATTATTCTCTGTATATGTATATATGTTTGCATCTGGCTTATAAGTATGGAAGATATTTCTTTTAGTATTTTTTTAGAATTAATTGCATATTTAATGAACTGTTAATGTTGTTAAGTTGTGGATTGGATGGCTGTGTCAGGTGGGTTTTTTTTTGAAATCATTATAAATTTTAAGAAGTTTGATTAACTGAAATTAACACTGAAGAAGGGACATTCCCAATGGCTTTGTTCATTTGTTACCAATAAATTGAGCGTTTTTCCATCTATTTGGTTTTCTTTTTTGGTCAAAATAGTGGAAATTGGTGGAATTCAACTGAATTGAACTTTATATTTTGTATTTGCATTTAGAAGTTCAACAAGTTTGCTCCATTTTAATATTTAGCCACAATGACACAGCCGCTGCAGACTACCCATAGAATGGGAATTGGAGCAGATGAAAATTGCAAAAAGACAATATGTGAATTGTTGACATTGAAAGGAAACCCTCTGGTCACACAGTTTCTAGGCATGGAAGAGGTAAATGTAACTGTTGCTTCTGAGGTTGATAACAACTTAAATAATTTATTAATGCAACTGGAAAGGAAGCTGCAAACTTATAAGAGACTGCAATGGCAGCTTATGAGCTTCCTTGCCTATATAAAATTTAACATCGTTCCACGAGGGCTTCATATTCTTAAGATGCCATCTTACGAAAATACTTATCCTGAACTTTTAAAGTCCTGGCAACAGTTAAATTTAAAATTAAGCAGCGACTATATGATTTTAATGAATGAGCATTTTCTACTTATAGAAAATGAACTACATGAAGAAATAGTGAAAATGGAGAATGAGTTAATTAGCTCTAATAATTTTCTGAATGTTTCAGTCCCTTATCAGCTGATGCTAAATAGAATGGACTTGCTAGATAAGAAGTTACAAGCTACTAAACAACATAAATTACAAAGAGACATCAATGACTTTAAAATGGGCCATATCTTTTCTTGGCTGAGATCTCAATTTAACAGTAAAAAAATTCAGAAGAAAGAATTGACAAATAAAATGAATGAGCTCTATACATTTACAGAAGTAGAGACATTGTTAAGGAATCAAGAAGAACGTAATTCTGTTTTACAACGATCTAACCAGGAAGAAGGGTCTGCTTTAGCAGTTACTGCACATGACGAGGTTGGACAGCAGGAACGAATAATGACGAGCATTACATCTACATCAATTACACAGGCAAACAAGAGTAAAGCAACTTCTAAACCAAAAACAAAGCAAGCAGATATTTTTTTAAAGTTGTCACAGCCAATATTAGTGAAATTACCAGAGAAAATAGAGCTGAAAAAAACGTCCACAGTTGAGAGGGTGTTCTCAGCAAAGAAACGGCTCCTATACGGGGAAAAGGAAGAATGACAGCCCGCTTCCAAACAGCAAACAAAGTCGGAGATAAACGGTAAGCCAAATGACTCTTATTTAAATTTATCGAACTTTACTTTGACTACTGCAATGCAGAGTCTGTTAAATAAAGGCTTACAATTTATCACAAGCTGTTCGGATTCAATAGTTGAAGCTACGACTGATTTAAAAACTTTTATTTGAAATGTTTGCTTGAAACTATTGTTTAAAGACTCACGTAATGAAGTAAGAGATAGGTTTAAGGAAAAAAGTACATTTATTCCCAACAATTATCCTATTTTAGAAGCTTTCTCACCTGTGTGTGAAGATGATTTAAGATGTTTATATCATAATGTTAGTACTGGAAAATTTAAAGTGAAAAAATATAATACGTCATATGATGAGTATTTAACGTGTGAGCAATTATGTACAAATGATGAAATTATTATTAAGCAAGCCGATAAGGGAAGGGCAACAGTAATATTTAACAAAGATGAATATAATAAATTGATGGATGAATTTTTGATTGAAAGATGACCATACTTTTAAAGAGTTAACTTTTGAAGAAGTAAGGAAAATAATTTATGATGTAAATATGTATGTATATGAGATGCAAATGCAAGAATATATTACATTAGATTTATTTAATTTCTTCACTGTGTCATCTCCAGTAATCCCAGTAATATATGGGATACCAAAGCTGCACAAATCATTGACCACCCCACCGATGAGACCTATAGTCTCAGGAAGAGGGTGGTCAACAGAACCTATATCCATTTATGTTCAAGAACAGCTAAGTAAATATTTGCCACTTTGTCCTAGTTATATTAGAGATACTAATGACTTTCTGAAGAAATTATATACATGGCATGAGAGTAATATACATGGAGAGTATATAATGGTCACTTTAAATATAAGTTATTTGTTTACAATAATACCAAATAATTATGGGATCAATGCAATTTGTGTATTTTTATGTGAAGAAATAAAAATGAAAGGTAAAGAAGTAGAAACACTTTGTAGTATGATAGAAGTAGTTTTGGAGAAAAATATTTTTTTATTTAATAAGAAGCCATACTTGCAAGTATCTGGTGTAGCCAAGGGTACTGCTATGTCTACCACCTATGCAAATATAGTATTACATCAATGGGAAAAGAAATACATATGAGGTTTTGGAAACAAATTTAAAAGAGATATTTTTTTCTACCAACATTTTGTTGATGATTGTTTTTACTATGGAAGGGAAATGAACAAGAATTAGATGCCTTTGTTGAATACTTAAACAATACCACAAGTTTTCTTAAGTTTACTAGTAATTACTCTTGTGATAAAATATTTTTTTTGGATGTGGAGATCTATAAAGGTACTGATTATAAATTAGAGACCTGTGCATACAGAAAGAATGTACAGGTCAATAAGTACACACATGCTAAAAGTATGCATGCAGCACATGTATTTAAAGGTATTGTTAAAAGCCAATTATTAAGAATGAGTAGGTTGAATACAGATCCAAGGAAATGTAAAGAACAAATGGAAATTCTGGCTGATGAATTTCAAAATAGGGAGTATGATAAGGAAAATATTAGTAAAATGAGTAAAGAAATAATGGAATTAAGGACAAAACAAGCATCTCCCTTTTTTAGTAATTATATTGATACTATAGATAAAGATAAGAATATAGGTCCTGTTGTCAGATATGTTACTACTTACAATAACTTGACAAGATATGTAGAAGCAATTATAAAAAGGAACTGGCGTATTTTAATAGTTCAACCATAATTGAAAATAATATTAGGGAATAAACCATATTTTGCGTACAGAAATATGAGTAATTTAAAAAGGAAACTATGCTTTAAAGACTTTAAAATAAATTTAACTACATTTGTGACATGTAACATGGGAACATCTCCATATTACAATTGCAGTTGTTGTTCAGACATTTGTGATAAAAAATATTTTGAACATCCTATAAGCAATATAAAATATAAAATAAATTGTGCAGCAACCTGTAGAACAACAATGGTTGTGTATTTAGCTACATGCATACAATGTTCAATTTTCTACGTTGGAAAATGCTCAAGATGTCTAAAAGACCGCATTATAGAGCATAGGTCAGATATGAAGAGGAACGTTCCATCTAATGCATTAGCCCAACATAGGTTAGATAAAGGTAATTCACATAATTTTAAATTTAAGGTGTTAGAAGTTGTATATAAGAATCTTCGATTAGGTGACCAGAATAACAAGTTAGAAATGGTAGAATATAAATGGATAGTAAGGTTAGCAGCAGATAGAGCACCCGGTATAAACAATAGAATAACATTAAAACCAATTTTAGACTTTAGACAGAAACAATATAGATAGAAGACCAGTTATATTTGGGTATTTAAACAATATATGTAGTAAAGTAATTTCTTTACTGTTTTCTCTTATAGTTGTTTTTAATGGTTTAGTAATTGTGATGGTTAGGTAAAATTAGATAGATTATTATTAATATATTGTATTACATACATGAATCAATTTTTACAATGGAAAATTTCTAAATGTTTTTATGTGTATATTATTCTCTGTATATGTATATATGTTTGCATCTGGCTTATAAGTATGGAAGATATTTATTTTAGTATTTTTTTAGAATTAATTGCATATTTAATGAACTGTTAATGATGTTAAGTTATGGATTGGATGGCTGTGTCAGGTGTTTTTTTTTTTTTAAATCATTATAAATTTTAAGAAGTTTGATTAACTGAAATTAACACTGAAGAAGGGACATTCCCGAAAACTTTGTTCATTTGTTACCAATAAATTGAGAGTTTTTCCATCTATTTGGTTTTCTTTTTGGGTCTAGTGGAAACTGGTGGAATTCAACTGAATTGAACTTTATATTTTGTGAATTTTCTATTTCCCATCTGCTAATTAAGATTTCTCTTGAAGAGGGCCAATGAGGTGCTCTGCTTGACATATATGGCAAGTCTATGCCATAGTATGGGCAGTTTCTGGGTTATGAACCTGTCCTCTAGCATGTTCTGTTGATTGTGGTAATGTGGTTGAGGTCTCTGGAGCATGTGGTGCGGAGTGATTGTATTTCTTTAGATGTATCATTTCTAACAGAGCTGGGTCAGACATGGCTTTGTAAGTCAAGCAGAGATCGCCTCTAAGTAGGCGATATGAGACAGAGAATAGTTGGAGTTTTTTGTGTCTGTCCATATAGGACAAGTGTTTAAGGCCTAGGATCCTCTTTGTGATGTACTTTTGTGGCCTCTACAGTTGTTGCAGGTGTCTAGTGAGGTACATGTCAAATGGGGCATTGTACTCAATGATTGGCCTAATGAGGGAAGAGTAGAGGGAGACAATGACCTCTTTCTTCCTGGATGCAAAACCCTTAGTAATGAGATGTGCCACATAGAAGGACTTTCTGACCACAGTGGCAACATGATGGTCAAAAAAGAGGTTGCTGTCAACCTGTGTTCCCCCAGATCTCTTATAATGCCTTCTGTGTTCAATGGACTACCATCAATGTGGTAATTTAAAGGAACTGGGATTTTCCCCAGGGGATGATGACACATTTTTTTGGCATTGAGATTAAGGTCATGGTTCTGACACCAGTTGCTGGTGTCATTGATGCCTTTCTGTAGGATGTCAGCATCACTTGGGGAGTTAATAATAGCTCCCAACTTGCAATTGTCTGTGAACTTTGTCACCAAGAGTCCCTTCGTGTTAGCCTGGACTTCATCGAAGTAAATACCAAACAGGAGAAGATCCAGGACTGAACCCTGTGGGACTCCACTCATGACTCTTCAGCACTCTGACTTGGAGTCAGCTGCTTTCACACTATGGGTTCTATCTGTGAGCCAGTTTGCAACCCACCTAGTTATATAGGGGTTGATGTCTAGCTTAGTGATTTTTTCTATGATTCCTGAGTGGGGAATGGTATCAAAGGCCTTGGCCAGATCAAGGTAGGCTGTATGAATCACCTTACCTTCATCCACACCTCTGGTGACTGACTCAAAAAAGTTGACCAAGTTGAACAGGCATACTCTACCCTTCACAAACCAAACTGTGTATGATCCAGAGAGTGGAGATTCCCTATATCCTTGTTTATTAGGTCCATGATGATGCATTCCATAGCTTTGCATATCAGACTCATCAGGCTAATTGGGCAATAATTCCTGGTGTCTGTAGTCACTACTCCTTTGAGGAGAGGGATGACTGTAGCAGTGCAGCATTCAGTATGGACAAAGCCTGAGGTGAGGCTGTGATTGAACAAGGCACACAGGTGAGGTGCCAGTTCATTCTGTAGTTCATGTAGAACACAGCCAGGGATCATGTCAGGTCCCATAGAAGCTGCATTCTTGGCCTTGGACAGTGCTGTTTTAACCTGTGCAGAAGCAATACTGGGTGTCTGGCAATCTACTGGTATTGTGATTGGTCCTTTGGGGGAGACAGGGGTAAAGTTAGCACTGAATCTGTCAGCCAGTATATTGTCAATATCTGTTGGCTCGCTATAGGAGGTACCAATGTGCAGTAGCTCAGAGCAAATTTGGGTATTGCCATGGAGATTCTTTACATAACTATAGAAGGCCTTGTGGTTGTCTTTACTATATGCTGCAATTCTGTTTTCATAGCTAGCTTTAGAGGATTTGATGAGGGATCTCAACCTTTTGTTAGGCTGATAAGGGAGTCTTTCCAGTCTTGGGACTTCGCCTTACTCTACATCAGTTTCCTCCTTCTGTTGTAGAGTTTGTTTATGGCAGGGAACCACCAGATTGGCTTCCTTTTTTTGAGGAGATCATCTTATTTCTATTGGGTATGCTGAGATCCATGCATTTGTGTATGTGTTCGTACAGTGCATTGGTGTGTGATTTGGCGGTCATGCAACTTTTCTCCATTTGCATGGGTGCCGTGAAGTTTGTCACTTCTGTTTTTAGGAGCCCAAAGTTAGCTTTGGAGAAGTTTTTCATGGTGGTTACCTTTGTGGGGGGGATGTGGATTTCCAAGGTGATTACTTTGTGGTCAGATGCAACCAGGGAGGAGTTGACTATTGGTATAGAGCAATGGTCACCCATGTTAGTAATGACCAGGTCAAGGATGTTGCTACCTCTAGTGAAGTTCCTGTAAACTACCTCATCAATATCAATACTCTAAGCACACAGTCATTGGTGAGAGAGCTGGGCACACAGGTTGACAGCAACCTTACCTTTGATCAGCATGTCTCCACAGTGGTAAGAAGAGCATTTTATATTGCTCAGCTCATAAGTAAGGGCATTGCCTCCATAAAAAAGTTTATAACTCCCTCCTGTACTTTTCCCTCATCAGCACCATAATAGAGTACAACGCTCCGTTTTGGTATGTTCCTTTCCAAAGACCTGCAGCAATCTGAGAGATCACAAAGGTTCCTTACAAAGAAAATTTGGGCTCTTCAAAATCTGTTTGTTGCGGACAGACTGAAATTATTGTCACTTTACTCTGTGTTGTACAGACTGCTCAGATGTGACCTGTACCTTGCATAAAGAACAATCTCTGACCCATCTTTAACAGAAATGCTGCACTTTCACAAGTCAAATGGCACACAAGTCACTCACTCAAAGGACCTTAAGCTGGTTCATGATATCGACAGAACTTGCTGGAGAGACAGATTTGTCCCACAGAGTTCACCCCACCTTTGGAACAAGCTTCCTATTCATGTTAAACAAAGTCCGTTATTAGCCCTATTTAACTGTAGTTTGGATTATTGAATGATAATTGGAAATTCACTTTTTTAATTTCTCCAAGTCTTTTGGGTTTCTAGTACTATGATAGGAATGAACCCCATTCCTAAGTCAAATTGTAATTAAAGCTCATGAAATTAGTATTGTTTCACTCTTTGATGTTAGCTAAAAGTGCTCTTCACAGCACCCGCAATGTGCCCACTAATGACTCCTTCTGCAATTCGTATGGTGTTATATGAATTGGTAACATATCTAAATCAGATTGTAAATTCTTTTTATAAGACCAGTTGCTCCTACTACTATTGGAACTCTCTGGGTATCTTTCTTCCACATGGCTCTCGTTTCTGCCTGCAGATCAAGGTATTTAATGACTTTGTGTCTCTCTGTATGCAAGACACTGCAGTCACTAGGTGTGGTGATTTCAGTGATCAATGCTACTTTTGTCTTCTTTTCTTGGACCACTATATCAGGTTTTCTAGCATCAATCTTTTGAACTGTTGGTATTGGGTAATCCCATGTGATATAAACTTGATCATTTTCTATGATTCATTGTGGTTCGTTTCCAGTATTATTTAGCCACTTTGATACAATAATGTTTGCACAATCTCCAGTGTAACAGTCTTGCCATATTATTATGCCTTTCAATATACAGTGCCTCTGCCTTTAGTGCATTGCAACCAGCAACAAGGTGTGTGACTATTTCCAATTCAGTTTAAAAAAACCTACATGTCTGTTTCTCCCACATGTTTAATGGACTTTGTAAGCCAGTGTGTATGTAGCCCACTATCTTGGGCTGCCTATATTAACCTTTCATTTCTTGATGTGAATTCACCTCTCCTTAATCATTCATGCATTTGTTCTTGATCATCATGAGGCTCTTCCAGAAGTTTTCTAAACTTGCAACTATATTTATGTTTTTTCCACATTTCTTGCCTTCACATCTGGTCCTTCACCTTATATTCTTTCTTTTGTTTTTTAGCAAATTCAGTTGCTGCCTGGTTTTTAATCTACTTCTGGTTTGATTTCCATTCCTGCTTGACATTGATATGCTTCTACTAAATTAAGCAGATATGTCATCTTTGATTTATTCTCCTCATGTTTCAAAACATTCACTACATTTGGATCTTGTGAAGTCAGTAGATATTTATAGGAGTTAATTACTATGACGAAATGATAGATTAAATACATGTAATCAATTTCAAGGAGGCCCATCCCTTTTTCAGAATGGAGAATATATAATCTTGGTATACACTTTGTTTGTGTCTGTGTCTTTCGGCTTTTCCCAGTTAGGGGTCGCCACAGCGGAACTCCGGTCCGCTAATGATTGGTAGTTGATTTTTACATGCCGAGTTACCAGCCCTGGTGCACAACCTTCAATGAAGGTACGCCCATTCATGCATATCTCCATGCAAAAGATGCTCTAGCTGAGAATCAAACCGGACAGCATCTTACTGTGAGGCGACAACGCTACCGCAGCACCACCACCGCGGGTACAATCATTTTTATAAATCACTTGTTGAGCAGGAAGCATCTTTCTTGTTTTAATATCCAATCTATCCAAGACTTTTTGGGGCCAGTCAATCACTCCAAAACTATGTTAGGACATGAAGAGCAAATTGATTTATGGCTTGGATCTTGTTCCTAGATGTCAATGCTGTTTTCAGGACTTATTTAAGTCTTCTAATGTATTCCTTGCTGAGCTTTATTCTCATTAATTTATGTTTTATTGCTGATCCTTCATCAATTCCCAAGTATTTATATACCCCCTCTTGCTCAAGCTCTTTTATATCACATTCTTGTCCCAAACTGATGTTTTCCTGGTGCTGCAGTTTTCCTTTTTTAAAGGTTGCTTTTGCACATTTATCAAGACCAAATGACATTCCAATATCAACTTAAAAAGTTTTGACAACCTGCAGCTGTGCTTTCAGTTCCTCATCTGATGAGCTATACAGTTTTAAATCATCAACAAAGAGAAGATGAGAAGTCATTAGATGTTGTTGTTTTCTAGAAGCCAAATTGTAGCCATGGCCTAAGCTGTAAAGTAAACAGCTTAATGGATTAATGGCAAGGCAGAATAGCAAAGGTGAGAGTCACCCTGGAATATCCCCCTTTGGAATTTTATCCCTGGGATAATGATATGTCCTTTATAATGGCTTAATTGCAAAGTAGTCTGCCACTGTTTCATGTTTACTGTAATGTAATCAATCAGTTTAGGGTGCATCTTATACATTTTTAAGCACTGTTTTGTCCATGAATGTGGAATACTATCAAATGCTTTTTTGTAGTCAGTCTATGTCATACTTAGATTCTTCCCCTTCTTACAGTTCGCCACTATAACTTTGTTTAACAACAAATGATTCTCTGTTCCATATCACTTTCTTTAATTGCCCTTTTGTTCTACTGTCACAATTGAGTTTTCTTCTAAATGACTATAAACTCTGTCGGCGTCAATTCCCATATATAGTTTATATGTCATCGGAAGACAAGTTACTGGTCTATGATTTTTAGGGTAGCTTGCAGGTTCATTCTTAAATAAGAGCATTGTTTTTCCTGTTGTTAACCAGTATGGTATGGGTTCAGGGTGCACATATAAATAATTCTTACTCATGGCTAGATCCTCATGCAAAGAAGTTAATACTTTAAGCCAAAAGTTAGGTACTGCATCTGGGCCTGGGATTTTCCAGTTAGAGGCTTTTCTCAATGTTGTTTCAATCTTATTCTTTCTTTTACTTCTTCTATCCATTTAGCATCTATGTTATGTTCCACAGGATCTTCATAGATAATCTACTTCCTCTTCTTTTGGTGATCTTTCAGTTCCTTTTACCTTATTTCCCAGTTCTCTATAAAACTTTTTTGGGTTATCAATAAATTGCTTATTTTGTGCTTTTCCCTTATATTTATCTTTGTATCTTCTAAGTCTTTCCACCTGTTTTGAAATTTTTAGTTTGTTATCTCCAATAGTGCATAATAGATCCTGGTCTGTTCTTATACTGCACATTGCTTTTATCACATCTATCTTTCTTAGTATTTTGTTGCTCTATTCCCTCTTCTATAATCTTCTAACAGTGACACTTCTTGTCTTAGCTACTTTATAGTTTTCTCTATTCGATATTTCCATGATGGTATTCACTTTCAACCCTCTTTTCCCTCGCTACCCTGTGTTCCTGTGGTAGAACTTTATCAGTTATTAATTTAACAGCACAGTAATATATTCTGTTTACTTCTGTTATATCACATGGATCTCTATGGACAGTCCTAATTACTGTGATCATTTGTTTTATCAAGCTTCTGAATTTTGGGGTTTTATTAACCATCTGCAGTCTGTTTCTCTGATTGATCTTGCTATATCTCTCTTTGTCTATTAAATCAAACAACTCTTCTCTTAACTCATTTTCTTCCATACTGAGGGCACATCCCTTGTTTTCCGTTTCCTGTGGGCATTCTATAGAAAGTTCTATAGTATCTTCTTGTGGCACATTCTCTTCAATTTCATCCTGTGTCATCTGCTGTTCTGTCATATGGGAACTCACTTCCCTATCACTCCTCAATATTGCCTGCTTCAGAGTTTCCACAATTTCCTGTTTCTTTCCTTGCTGTCTAGCTTCAAGTGAAAGTTTATAGTGGTTTCCTGTGGAAAGCTCCAAAATATCTTGATATGGCACCTGACCAATTGCTTCCTGTTCCACTGATTTCTCCTTAATTTGGATATCCATTGCTCTATCCTGTTGTGGTGCTTTCTGCATTTGATTTTCTACACTCAATCCTTCTCTTTGCAGCTGTTCCATTACCTCAGTTTCTATTTCTTTGACTTCTCCATTTCTAATCTATTTTTCTACTTTTCCTCTAAGTCTTCTTATTTTTTGTATTGTAAAGTTTTCCATACTCAGATTCCTTTGCCTATATTTTTCTTCAAATATCTTTGGTACTGCTCTTTTTGCATTGGTTAGTTTTGTTTTCTCCTTTGCATAAATATTACACCATATTAAATCTGTTTTCCTTTCCCATGTCCATATTTCTTCTTCACATGTCTCCTGATCTTCTTGCTTTTCCTTATTCTGGGGACTCACTCCATCATGCTGTGATGTAATCTGTTTTAGACCTTCTACATTAAATCCTTCACTTTGCAGACACTCCATAACTTAACTTCTATTTCTTTAACTTCTGCTTTACCAATCATCTTTTTTCTACATTACATATTTGTGCTATTCATCTTTTTATTGTGAAATTTTCTATATCAGGATGTATTTGCCTGTATTTCTCTTTGAATATCTTTGAGACTGTCTTCTCTATATTAGTTAACTTGACTTTCTCCTTTGCATAAATATTGCACCATATTAAATCTCTCTTTCCCATGTCCATATTTCTTTCTTATGTTTTTCAAATATCTCTAGGTTTTGTTTATATTTTGTCACTTCCTCAGGTGCTTCTGTTTCCAAAGAGATCAAAGTTTCTTGATCTATATACTGTTTTTCAAAAGTCTGTTGTATTAATGAACTCAAATTTGTATTTGAAACTTGTGACAGTTTTTGCCGTGGAAGTATTTTTCTTTCCTCTAATTTCTCTCTTAATCATTTTGTATATCTTGTGTCTGGAAATTCTGGGCTTAATACATAATAGTAACAATACATAATTTCTTTCTTATCTTCAGTAGTCCACTCTATCGTCTTTATGGCTCTTCTTTGGCCAATTAATTTTTGACATTTTTGTGGACTGCTACTTCATTCTACAACGGGTGGGCCATCCTCCTCCTGAGCCTTGCCTGGCCCCATTGTGGGAATGTTTTCATAGTTTGAGGATTCTACACTGTCATTTTTTCCAGTCCTGGCGCCAGTGCACCTACCAGGATTGGGCACTTTTCTTATCCTGGGTATTGTGTACCCAGCTATCTTTTTTATTTTTGATTTACTTCTGTTCATGATATATGCTATATAAATACAATCTATATATCAGTGTCGCCTTGGTGAGATTTAGTGAAAAATATGGTCCACCTCGTGAAGGTACTCACCAAGACTTGAGGACAAATTCAATTTCAGCACTACTACTCTCCTTTGCTTGACTTTTCATCTCCCCATCAGGACCAGGTGGTTTCACCTGTGTCCCTCTTGGACAGGAGCAATATGTGCTGATTTTATTGTCTGCTTAAACCAGACACCCTTGGGAATATGAGCTGAACTTTGCTAGGCTTGTAAGGTCCCTGCGGCCATTAGCCTAGTGACCTCCTATGATTCTATGATTCTATAATCCTTTGACCTTGACTCAGTCAAGGCTTTCAACACAATCCCATATTCAGGCATCATTGATAAACTCTCCAGGTTGAATATCAATCCTTAAGTCATCAGATGGGTTGCTAACTGGCTCACCGACAGATCACAGTCAGTCAAAGTTGAAGACTTTACCTCAACCAGCAGACCTGTCACCAGTGGGGATCCATAGGGTTCAGTGCTCAGCCTCCTACTGTTTGGAATCTATTTCTCAGAAGCTCAGGCCAAAATAGAGGGGCTGTGCTTGACATAGTTTGCTGACAAATGCAAATTAGATGCAATCATTGAATCTCCAAATTATGTCAATATATTTCAAGAGGGGCTTGCACAAATCAATGATTAGTGTCAAAGCCATGTACTCAAACTCAGTGCTAAAAATGCATTATCATCCCCTTCTGTAAAAATGATATTCCTGCAGACTATCATATAAATAATAATATCCTAAGTAACAACTCAGTAGTGACAGACTTGGGAATGCCAGTTGACTGTAGCCTAAACTTTGACCGCCATGTGTCTACTGTGGTAAGGAAAGCATTCTATATCACACACCTCATTAGCAAAGGCATTGCCTCAACAGCAGAAGAGGTCATAACTACCTGTACTCAACCCTCATCAGGATAATACTTGAGTATAATGCTCCTTTTGGTATGTACCATACTAGGCACCTGCAGTAGCTTGAGAGACCTCAGAGCTTTCTAACCAAGAAAATTCAGGGTCTCCACCACATATCATACATTGATAGACTGAAGTCACTGTCACTGTCCTCAGTAGTGAACAGACTACTTAGAGGGCACTTTTGCCTGGCCTACAGAACAATCTCAGATCCAAACTTAATGGAAATGCTGCACATCTGCAAGTCAGGTCACCCACTCCAGGGACCTTAACCTGGCCTGTAACATAAATAGGACTTGCTGGAGAGACAGATATGTCTCTAAGGTTAACACCCCTCTGGAATAGGCTACTAATTCATATCAAACAGAGCTCCTCTATGACTCTGTTTAAGTGTACCCTAGATGTCTAAATGGAAAACTATAAATTACTGCTGGATATTTCACCTATAACCCTAGTAGATATGGGCAGTGATTGCTAACTAAGATCTCCAGTTTCTAGTATTACATTGGGTACAGATGGCTAGGTGTATAAAGACCTTTGGGTCAAAAGCCCAGTAACTGCCTATGAACCTATTAAATTTATTCTCTCCAATCAACTCTTCATATCCTAATCATTTACTTTTTTCTTTATTTATTGAAAAAAACTATCATGTGAATAGTTTCCTGTAAATATTTTTTCACACTACACATATCTATTTTATCCTAGCAATAATTATATCATCTGCATAAGTTAGAAGAATTGGCAACTTTACCTCTTCTTTTGAAATATAACTCATCAGTTCCATCTCTCTATTCACGTGTTGATATCACACTCATCACTAATACAAATAATATGCCTTTCAACAGACAACCTTGTCTAATCCCTTTCTCAAGTTGTATATCTTCATTAAGCCATCCATTTACTAACACTTTAAATATATTGTACCTATAAGTTATAATAGAGATGTTTTTATCTTTTCACTAATTTTATAAACTTAAAATATATCCCATAACACTGAATAATGAAGTGAATGAAAACCTCTAATTAAATCCCCTATCATTAATATTGCATTGACATTCCTGTACAACATATTATCTACTATTTCCTGAATAATCAATAATAAATCATGGATCCTTTTCCATTTAACCTTATTTACTTTCTTCTCCATCCTTTTTTTTTACAAAATTTTTATAAAAGTGTTATAACCTGTATTATTTAATATTATTGGTCTCCAGTTCTGTAAATCTCATTTATCGTGTTTTTTTTCCCATATAACTCTAATTATACCCTTGCACAATTGCACAATCCTTTATATCTAAAACCTTTATCTAACTATTCATTTAATACTCTTTAAACACTTTTTTTATCCATTGTCATGTCCTTATACATCCTATATTCTATTCTATTTGGTACTGCAGCCGAATCTAAATTTGCTACCTTCAAAACTTGACCTAGTTCTTCTATCTTAATTTTTCTTTTTAATTTTTTATTGTCTTTATCAGACAATAAACACATTTTCCATTTTTTACTAATTTTTATCCTCTGTCCTTCAAAAGTCTTAATATATTTTTCTACCTTTTCCAAGATATTTTTCCTGTGTATTTTATGTATTACCTACAGAATCCTTTAATTCTCTCATAACACTGTTATTCTCTTTAATTAATTTATTTAGATCTGGAGCAATTTCTTCTTTTTTCCTTGCAAACATATCTTTGCTTATACAATAACAACTCTATTTTTTTCCTTAATCATCTCATATAACTCTTGCTCTTTCATAAAAAAATAAATAAATAATCACACCTCTCTATACATTCCATAACATCATTACTTAACTTCTCATAATATATCTTATCCATATTTATCTTTTCTTTTTCCCATATCACATAACATATTTTATACTTCTGTTTAAAGCTTAGCCACCATTCTGACAAATCCTTATAAAACTCTTTCATTCCTGTGATATCTATCAATAATTTCCTCTTACTATCTTTACCTTTGCCATCCCATTTCACTTCATTTGTTCTTTTTAAACGCTTACCTATTTTTATAGCTTCAAAATTTTCTTTAATCTCAGTCTAAATTGGTGTATGATCTAAGAAACCAGTCATGAAAACACCTTCTTCTGCTATCATTTAGCTTTCTGATATATAAAAAAAATCTATTTCATTCTCTTTTCCTACACTGCTATAAGTCCAAGCTTTTTGATTCCAAATTCTTAACTGTACATATTTTATAATATCCCATACTAACGTAACATCATATGCTTTCTTTTTGGGTTATCTGAAATTACAATTTAAACCCCCTACTACAATAGTCTCTATATTAACTGCTACATATTAAATAATGTTTCCAAACATTTCTTCTCTCGGCTTTTTATATTCATATGCATAAATAGCAACAAGTCTAATAAACTGATTCCTCCACCTGACATCAACTTTGGTTCTACCTGTTGTAATAAAAGTAGTATTTAACACTTTAATTGCACCTCTATATAAAATAAAAATGCCTGAAAACATCTTCTTCCCAGAATTCCAAATCCCCTTTCTTTTCGCACCATACTTCTATTTGATTTCCTTCAACTTGTGATAAGAACCTGATATCTTCTAAAATAATCATATCACATTCCTGCTTACTACACCATTGCAAAATTCCTGTTCTTCTCTCTAACTTTTTCAAACTATTAACATTAAGGCTAGACCTTTACAAGTAATGTTCCCTTAATGTAAAACATAATCACTCTTTTCCCTTATTTTTCTTTTTTAAAACCCTCTATAGCCTTCTATTTCATCTCCTGTACTCTTTTACCAATGAAATGTCTTATTTATTTGATGATATTTTATTTCACCTCATCACCATCACTCAACCCTCAATTTTCTTCCTCAAGTCTGAACATATTTGCATCTTCCATCATATTAACGGTTTGTATTACTTTCTCTCTATCCATAACATTTATTGTTTCTTTTTATGTTTCCACTGTTTCTAATTCCTTCTCTACAACTTTATTTTCTTTTACCTTGCTCTTTTACTATCTCTAGTGTTTCCACTTCCACCTCATTTCCTTTTTCTTCACATTCTGCTCGCAAATTACCCACTTTATTACATTTTCAGTTCACAGTTCCTTGCATCATGCCCTATTTCCCCACATGTAAAACATCTTCTTTTGAAACAATTCTTAATTAAACGAACAGTCTTTCTACACAAAAACATGTTTTTGGCTATCCCCAATATTTTACTATGCCTCTCTCAACTTCAGCACAATACTCTGATTGTCTAATTTTAAAATCACATTGCAATACCATGCCCCAGTCCACAAAACGATGCTATCAAATACTTTAGACAAACTCAATACATCCTTGCATAATTTTAATAAATGCCCTTTTCAAGTCTCTTTTTCTACTTCAGTCTTAAATTGAATGTTAACTCTCTCCATAGTTTCCCTATAAAAAGGCTGATACACATGCAAAGTCCGTGGAGAACAGTCTTTCATTTTTTCATATTCTGCTAGGAATTTTTCCAATACCTGACCAATTATGAAAACATAAAAAGTATCTCTATTAATATGAATAAATGCTCTTCCCTCATTAGTTTCAATTCTTAGTGTTCTAATAACTTCATACCATACCTTATATCTGCCAATCTCTGACTCTTCCTTTTTCTCAATCTGTATTTTCTTAAGCTCACATCTTTTCTTCGTTCATGTTTTCCTTCCACACTTTAACCATTTCTGCATTGGATTTTCTTCTCAATCTGACTCACTTCAATCTGCTAAACATTTCCTTCTGAATCTTTTCCATTAGCTCACCTCATGACATGTCTTTGTCACTCAGATCTGAAGAAGGCTAAATACCTGAAAGCGCTTATTGTTTTATTACTATGGATTTTTAATGCTGTTTTTAATTTTCCATTAAATTTGTTTGCTGTTTGACACAGGAATCTATCGTGGTGGATTTTTGCTGTGGTGGAATACCAGAGAATTTTTCTTTGTTTGCTTCACTTTTCCACTGGTAAACCTTCAACAAGTGTATGATAGTTTTTTCCTTGAATTATTAGGGTGTTTGGTTGAACCCTAATATTTTCCAGTATATCAAGAAAAGAGGAGTGGGAATCCTGGGGCATGGTGGGGGATCTGTAGCAAGCTACAATTTGGATCGCAGTTTTGCCCAGAGTTAGTTGCACTTGGATAATCTCGGCTGCATTATGCTGTGCAACTAGTCTGGAGGTGTAGATATCCTTAATGAATATGAACACACCTCCACCTTCGGTGTTCTGGTCCAGGTTAGATGGCCGAAAAGTGTGGTATGAGTTATAGCCTGGTAATGCAGGGTTGCTCTCTAGAGCCTTGAACCAGGTCTCAGTCACTGCACAGATATCAATGTTCTCCATTTTAAGGAGTGCCTCGAGTGAGTGCATTTTGAGATTTAGACTTCTAGCATTAAGTAGCATTACCCTCAGTTTTTGCTTGCCTGTTCCTGTTACGGTGGTGAATTTGTCATTTGAACCTTGCCTAAAAAAGGCACTATAGGGGCAGCAAGAGCCTTAGGCAGTATCCGGAATCCCAGGGGTGACAGGTTTCATGTTTTCTTCTCTTTTAACAAATAATTCCAATACATGTTCTTTAATTATTTTGTATACTCCTTTGTGCTGTCTTATTTGCTTACCTTCCTTATTTTGTAATTCTCTTATTATTTTCCTTATTTTATTATTTTACTCAAATATGGTGCTACCTCTTCTTTCTATCCTTGTAAACAATATTATTTATACAGATTGTTAATTTTAATGTTATTAATTTTATATATTTTTCTTTCTTTTCATAAAAGGAGTTTTTCTTCTCTAATAAGTCGATGAATATTTCTTAACTTAATATCTTGTATTTATATTTTTCTTTTCTTCTTTTCTTCCTTATACATTCTAAAAACACTGTTTTATATTTCTCTTTAAAATTAAGCCACCAAACAGTCCAGTTCTCATAACTGTCTCATACTCATATGATTTTCCATAATTCCATAAGCTTTTTCTCTTCTAAATCTAATTTCTTTACATTAATTGTTTTTATTCATTTTCCTATTCTTATATATTCTTAATTTCCCTTTACTTTAACCAATATAGCCACATGATCTGAAAATCCATCATACTTAATTCCTTTCTTTAACTTTTAAACTATCAGATTTTAAACAATAATCAATTTCTGCCACAATTTCATTCCTTTTGTAAGTGCAGCGGTTATTCTCCCATACACTTAAAGTGCCTCTTCTCATAATTTCTTTAACCATTTTAACATCACAATTACTCTTGCTTTCTTAAATTGCAATTAAAATCACCCACCGCTATAATGTCCATATTTACACACACATATTCATGAATATTTTTAAACATCATTTCTCTCTTTTTTAAACAATAAAAAAGCACACACACACACACACACACACACAGAAACACAACCGAATAAAACAACTACTACGTAAAAATTAACATATTTATTAGTAAAACTGGTAAGAGTTTTCACTATATAAAAGCTTCATCAGACCAAAAGTGAGAACATACAACATCCACATTTAAATAGAATTATATCACTACCTGTTATACAACTAACCAATCATAGGAATCACATATTTAAAGATACAGGCACGTGATCTTTATAAAACATGAAACAAAAATCATACTTCTAAGAAATATATACAAGAAAACAATTAAAAAAATAAAAGCATCATAAGTGTGATTTCTTCATCAAACTCCTAGATTTTAAAACCGGGTGCAGAGGGATATGTTCATTTAATCTATGACCCTTATGAGACTACAGATGGATTATCCATCTAATCTCCATTAACTCAGTTGCATTTCTACATCCTCCATTCTAATGTCAGTCTCCACCACATGTGGATAGCTACAAATAGAATTGCATGTGTTATTAAGGCATTAACCACGTTCCCCTTGCATATACAATAAAAATGGTCTCTAACCCTTTCTTTAAACTTGCGGTTTGTTTTGCCAACATAAAATGAAGAGCATACTTCACAAAAAGTTAGGTACACCACATGGATGGTATTGCAATCAGCTGAAGTAGAAAAATAAAACTCTCACCCTATATCTGGATGAAAAAATGTTCCATCAATACTTAGAAAAATCACAAAAATTATACTTTCTGCATCTATGGGTACCTAAACCAAAATGGCTACCCTGGTGCCTTTTTGGATAACAAAGTAGCCTTTTCAGATTCTTCTTATTCTTGTAATCAAAACAAAGTACAAAGTTGTCGTTAGTGTGGAATATTTCCAACAAGGTACTTTCTGATATTAAAAAGCTGATCCTGCAGGTACTGTTTTTGGCTTACATCTTTTTGCCAGACAACTTATGTTGAAACTGATATACAAAAGTGAAAGTAATTTGTCTAATATTATGACTTTTAAACATCCTATCACTTTTATACCTATAAACCACACATTTTTAGATGAGTTATGTGAACAAGATTTTTTAGATTTATTTCTTGATAATAATAGAAGGTATGGTTTTAATAATTTAACTTTTGTAGAGCATCAGGCACTGAACCAATTGAAGAATGATGATTCAATAGTTATTAGACCAGTAGATAAAGGTGGTTTCATTGTTCTTATGAATTCTGATTATTATTTTAAAATGATGACAGATATGTTGAGTGATGCTGGTACATATGTTAACATTTCTCAAACTGATGTTGAAGGTATGATATCCAGTATTAGGGCTTCATTGTACAATATTTGCATTGACTGGGCAATAATTGAAGATTTGTATAAATACTTTGTTATAAAAACACCATTGGTTCTGTGTTTCCAAGGATTACCAAAGACTCATAAAAATCTGTTGAAGCCCCATTTTAGACCCATTGTTGTGGGGGCTGGGTGGCTCACTGAGTCACACTCTATGTTGAAAAGTTGTTACATTCCATATTGGAAGGGTATGATTATGTACTGAGGGACACAGAGCATTTTTGAATGACCTATATATGCTTAGCAAGAGGGTGGTTTATATGTTGAGGGATGTGGGTTAGTGACCTTAGATGTGAGATCACATTTCACAGTAATTCCAAATGAACAAAGAATCATGATATAAAGAACTTTTTATCACACTATAGTAGCTATGACCATGCTTTGTATTGAGTTGATTAGTGATTTACTTGAGATGATTCTGGAATATGTTTTTTATGAACAATTTTTTATCAGTGTTCTCGCATAGCTATGGGTACTCCATGTGCCAATAGCTATGCCAATGCATTTCTAGCATGGTGAGAGACACAATTTGTTATGAAATTGGAATGGTGGGGGTATATGTATTCCCTTCTTTAGAAGATTTTTGGATGACCTATTTTTGATAGGGTGTGCTACTGAGCAAGGTTTCCATGAATTCCTGGAATATCTGCATAGTACAACCTCATTTTGGAGTTTACTATGAAGTCATCTCTGTGTAAAATTGACTTTCTTGATGTAAAGGTGTTTAAGACTCAGGAAGATAAGCTTTCGACTAGTCTGTTTAGAAAGGAATGTTATTATTCTGCTTATGTACATCAGAATAGTATGCACCCCTCACATATATTTCAAAATGTTATTAAGGGACAAGCCATGACGGCACCATGACTCCATGTTGATTAAATTGATTTTGAGAACAGTATGTGTGTTCTACACAGTGATTTCATGAAGAGGGGATAAAAAAATTGAAGAACTAGAGAAGGGTATTAAGGAAGCCACTATACTAAGGAATTATAGGGCTAAGCCTTTCTTTGCTACACCAATACAAGATAATGTTAGGAGTACTAGGGTCAGCAGTATAGTGAGAGTTCCCCTCACTTGCAGTAGTGATACAAATGCAAAAACAAAACTAAAAACAGTGAACTAATTCCAAAATGGAAGAAAAAAACACTCCAATGCAAGGAATCAAGTTAGCGCTTTCGTTTACTGTTTCAGCAAACTTCTTCAGACCTGGTCTGAAGAAGTTTGCTGAAACAGTAAATGAAAGCGCTAACTTGATTCCTTGCGTTGGAGTGGTTTTTTCTTCCATTTTGGAATTAGTTCGTAATGATACAAATGTACTTAGGAATATCACTTCTAAAAATTGGCATATTTTACTTACGAATCCCTCTATATTTGAGATTTTTGGGGGATGTCCTACTTTTTATTACAAGAATAAGAAGAATCAGAAAAAGCTACTTTGTTACCTGAAAAGGCACCAAAATAGGCATCTTGGTTTAGGTATCCATAGATACGGAAAGTGTAATTTTTGTGATTTTCTAAGTATTGATGTAACATGTTTTCATCCTGATTTGGGACGGAGTTTCATTTTTCTGTTTCAGCTGATTGCAATACCATCAATGTGGTATACCTGGCTTTTTAAGAGGTATGCTGTTCGTTTTATGTTGGCAAAACAAACCGCAAGTTTAAAGAAAGGGTCAGAGACCATCTTTATTGTATACATAAGCAGAACTTGGTTAATGCCCTAGCAAAGCATGTTAATACATTTGGAGCTAACCACACTTTTATATTTATAGCTATAGATATGGTAGAGACTGACATTAGAACGGTGGATGTAGAAAATGAGACTGAGTTAAGGGTGATTAAATGGATAATCTCACTGCAGTCTCATAGGGGCTATGGATTAAATGAACATATCTTTCTATGCCCAGTTTTAAAATCCAGGGGTTTGAGGAAGAAGTAATTTCTGCACACTTATATGATGCTTTTATTTTTTAGGTGTTTCTCTTTTATATATTTCTTAGAAGTATGTTTTTGTTTCATGTTTCATAGAAATCAAGTGTCTGTATCTTTAACTATGTGATTCCTATAACTGGTTAGTTGTGTGACAGGTAATGATATAATTCTATTTAAATATGGATATTGTATGTTCTCACTTTTGGTCTGAAGAAGCTATTTTATATAGTGAAAGTGCTTGCCAGTTTTACTATTAAAGGCATTCATTTTTACATAGAGGTTGTTTACTCCGTCGTGTGTGTGTGTGTGTGTGTGTGTGTGTGTGTGTGTGTGTGTGTGTGTGTGTGTGTGTGTGTGTGTGCATGTGTGTGTGTCCGCGTGTGTTTTATTGTTTATCTTAGATTTATTTCATACCACACAGTTAATTATTTGGGCTTTCTTTTCTTGTTTTGCTCTCTCTCTGTTTTTTTATAATTCTATGCACATATATTTTCCATCTTAAGTCTATTACTGTAATTTGTCCTAGTTCCATTTTGGCTGCATCTAATATTTTAATGTTTTCTTGACATAATATACATATGCATGAGCATGTTTCTTTCCCCATGTTACAAACTTCCACACTATTCCAAAGTTTTTCAGTTTGTGTTCTTTCTTCCTCTGTTAATAATCTGATATCTTCTAAAACAATAATATGTGCATCTACTGCAGCACACCATTGTAATATACCTATTCTCCTTTTAAGATTTGTCATACTGTTCACATTTAAAGCTAATATTTTCAGCTTTTAAGAACAGTTAGTAGAATTAAATGTTTATCCCTTTCCTTTCTTATTTTCTCTAACAATTATATTTTTGAATTTCCTTTTCCTTTCTTTAAGTATTTTCCTTATTGAATTATTTTTATTTCTTACTGTACGCCAGTAAGCTTCTTCCTCACTTGTCTCCTTTGTTTGTTTTTCCTTGTTACTTTCTTTAACTTCATGAACAACCTCTTTATCAGTCACATCTTTTTGTACATTTTCTTGTATAACACATTTCTTTTTCCTGTATAACTTCATTTTCATTTTCTTGCATATTCATTTCATATTCTAGCCATGTATGACCAGTATTGCCACATTTTTTGCACTTTAAATCACATTTACTTGCATTGTGCCCTGTTTTAACACATAAATAGCCCCCAGGTTTCATGAAGCTTGCGCAAGGCGCAGGCGTATCATAGGTGGAATAACACCAAATATGGCCGTCGAGCAATTCAGGTACGATCCAATTCCACGTGCACTACCGGCATACACCAGAACTGCACAGCCCTCTGCATAGGTATGCTAATCACCCCATGCGCAGTGTCGCACCATGCAAATGAAGGCATATAGCGATTCATGAAGTGGTGCAGGCGTAGCATAAGCCTATGGAAATGTAAACCAAAAAACACAGTTTACATTTTCCCAAACAGAACATCGAAGCTATGGAAGCAGACCAGACTCATGTATTACAAAGTTAACATATGGCAATGGCTAAATACACAGCCAATGGCATAAGAAAAGATGCACAACACCTAAAAAACAACATTTAATGTCATGTCCACAGTAACGCACAGTACAACTGCAGGGCATGTGTGCGCAAACAGGAACACAAAGAAAATATATACAAATGTCATAAAATCGTATGTAATACAAATCAGGATTTCACCATAATATGCAATGGTAGGCATGCTACACCACAACCAAGGTGCAAGGGTTGCTAAGGGACTGCGACAGTGTTCGGCGCGGTAACTATGAATTAGTAGTCAATGCCATGTAAATGAGGCAGGTAATACTGAATCGCAAACGTCCCGCCGGATTAAGGATGTACCATATGGCGCAGCACTATAACACTGAGGAGTGGCTCAGAGGAGATACATGACATCAGCAAAGGGGTGTGCCACCGTAGCAGTAAGCACATTGGAGCAATGCAAATCTGGCCTGGCCGTTGCTAAGCAAAGCTGCAGGACAGGGGTGAAAGGAAGGTATAGAATCGTTTAGCTGAGAGCACATATGGTGCCCGAAAGCACATGTGTACGGGGATGAAAACATGCCCGAAACCCGGTAAGCGGATGCACGTGCCGCGAACAATAGCACAAACAGGAAGGTCAGGGGAAGAAAAGAAGGAAATGCTGAAGTAGGGTAATTGGAGTACTACTGAGCAATTAACACCAATCAACTCACAGAGGCCAATCAACGGCAGCTGACAATTCTGCTCGCAGAAACCTGCAAAACAGGATAGGGGAGGCATTGGATTGCAAAGAAAGGAGGGGAGACATTGTATTGCAAAGATAGGAAATCTGTCATAGCAGAGCAAAGCAAATCGACAGTAGACTGGCAATAGAATACATTACGCAAGATAAGCCAGGTCTAGGAAAGTACAAATGAAAGCAGGCTGCTGGATGCATGCCAGAAAATGGTAGGTGGAACGTGCAGAAATGTAAAGGGAAGGTCAAGAGGTAATCCACAGCAGTCAAATGTAATTCATCACCAAAGGCACCACAATAGTAGTTCCGGTAGTAAAACACATAAGATACCCTGTAGCTATGATCATACATACACACCCTATGACATCATCAGTGTTCACAGCACAATAGTATAAAGTGTGAAAGCACCCTACACACACCTGTGTATTCCTAAACACTGCAACATAGGTGTAAACACATGGGGAACTTTGAAAATGTACATGTTGGGAGCTGCCATAGCTGTGATTCATCAGCATGCATTAAAGACTGACGGTGTTGTGGAGGATGATGCCGACAACCACCGCAGGCCCCGGAGGAGGAGAAGAGTGTTCAGACCAAGGGTAACCTACCAGGGGATACATAATCTGGAGATAGTAGAGTGTTACAAGGTGGACAGGGACATCTTACAGCAAATAGTGGCCATACCTGAGAACCAGAAATAACAGAGGGGAACCCATCCCAGTGGACACGAAGGTATGTGTAAGCTTGCGAATACTAGCCACAGGTACCTTTCAAAGGCCAACTGAAGATATAATGGGGATCTCACAGGCATCAGCATTCAGGGTCCTACACCATTTCCAGGATGCCATGTTACCACATGCCAATGAGCATATATACTTCCCCCAAACTAAGGAGGAGTTGGCCAGCAATATGCGTCACTTCCACCATGTGGCACACTACCCGGAGGTACTGGGTGCGATAGACTGCACGCACATACATATCAAGTCACCACCCGGTGAGCAGGGTAGGCGCTACATAAACCGCAAGGGATTCCACTCCATCAACTGCCAGGTCATGTGCAATGCCCAGGGCATTATCATGGATGTCTGTGCTGGCAGCCCTGGAAGCTACCATGATTCCCATATCTGGCATGCCTCACAGCTGTATCAGGTATTTGTCAGGGGGGATATCCCACATGGCCACCTTGTGGAGGATGCTGGCTATGCACTGAAACTGTGGATAATGACTTCCATCAGAAATGCACACACACCCATGCAAGAACGTCATAATGAGGCACACGCACAAACCAGAATCATCATAGAGCATGTGTTCGGGATGCTGAAATCACAGTTCTGATGCTTGGACATATCTGGTGGAGCCTTGCAGTACTCTCCAGGCACATGTGCCCACATCTTCATAGTATGTGCCATGATACATAATATGATCCTGCGGAAACAGCTGGAGCAGGGACAAAATGGTGAAGGCCCTCATAGCCCACCGCAATTGCCAAACCCATCACAGGCACAGAGGGATTCAGACCACAAAACACACTGTGCCAGTCCCAGTAGGCAGACGGAGGCATGCCCAGTATGCCTACACCTTGGCAAAGAGGGAACGTATAGCACATACTCTGACAGTGTAGGCCCCTATGGACTGACACACCTCTCCACCTGTACGCAAAGTAAAATGGATGGCACACAAACACGACCACCTGTAAATTGTAATGTATCGGTGGCCCACTGTGTGAATCCTACACAGGCAGCCCTCAAACATTGTACACACAACAGCTATTGGAACACGGAATGTTAACACCTGAACAGTACATGCACCTATCAGCATATGTTGGCGTTGTGTGTATAGGTTCCCAGGTACATCGGTAGGTACATGCCCGATTGTCAGAGGCCATACACCAAACAGGGCAAACAGTGTCCGCTGTCGCCACAACATCGAGTAACCAACTGTCGCTTAGTGGAGCAGAGGCAATCGCAGGAGCACATGTGTGTAAGCACTGTTCTGCACACACTCAGCATGGATTCCCTGCTGCGTTATTGAGGGGCTCCACATAATGTAATCATGGATGTTGTGTCAAGGCATGGGGTGTACCCATGACAGGTATTCGTCACCCCAGCATGCTCCACCTACGGTCGTTTGAAGGTGTAGCACAGTATTGTGTGTGGCTCACTGTGATATACATACCCAATGCCAGAGCACATCCAGTAAACATCACATGGACATACCATTAACTGGACTCATCAATATGCAAACTGAGTTACCCATGTGAGTGCAGTATGGAGTAACAGCCATAGTATACTCCACATACAAAATGACATAACACGTGTACAAATCCCAGATGTCCAAGTGTTAAATGCAGTGACCGTTGTGCATGTTCCCGGTCCCACGTCCTGCAAGGGATGAAACGTAATCCCGAAGGCACAAGTAATGCATGTTGGATGCAAGTCATCAGATCATGTTTAGCACACGTTAGCGGGAATATGCATTGCCCACTGCTGGTAAGCGACGTTTAAATATGACTATACGGATATGCGTGAAACAGGGCTAAGCTTCTCCAAATATCGTGCAGATCATGGTCAATGATGTCCAGAACAGGTGAAGGACTAGAACACGCAATCATGTATGCAATCACCTAACACTATTGCTAGCCAAGATGTACCTACAGTAGGGTTGCCACCTCTTCAAATGACCAATGTGGGACATACATCAGATGTCTGCAGGCCGACACATACACCCGGCCAGTACGAAAATCAGAACTTCACTGTTTTGCCTAGATAAATGCTTATTCTTGTAATGTTTTAGTTACTTATTCTGTTTCTTATAACATATAGGTGGTTCAGATACAGAATAACTGTTTTATGCAACTATTACATAAACTATAGGAAATAAGTTTGTCCTAAAATCTCAGGACATTTGCCATGTTTACAAATATTTTGCAGGACACAACTGCCCAAAGAGGGATTGTACCTCGCAAAGTGGGACAGCTGGTAACCCTAACCTACAGCAGGTGTGTAATGTGACAGGTACAGACACAAACGTGCGGAGTCCAGAAAACAGTATACACCGACAAGTATACAATGAAAGGTGTAGCTTGCCTGTCACTTTCCCTGTCAGATATATATATATATATATATATATATATATATATATATATATATATATATATATATATGTATACACATATATACATATATATAATACAGATAGAAAGGGCAATAGAGTGATATATGTTGATATATATGGATTCACCGATATCTGCAAATATATAGATAGGTCAACGACATTCATAACACCTTGGAAGTACAAATAAATAGGATACCGCCAACTATGGAATGTGTAACATACCGACACGCGTAACCATGAGGCTGAAAGACCAAAAGAACACAGTACAGGAACAGTAGAACCGCGAGTAATAGTATGATGATATGAAGGGACATTTAGTTACCGCTGCCGGTGTTGCGGTCCACGTAGGTACTGTGTTCAACTGTGTTTGTGAGTGCCATAGTCTGTGTATATGAGTGTTGAGGGTGCTGTGTGTGTTTCTGTGTGACTGTAATGTGTGTGTGTGTGTGTGTGTGTGTGTCCGCATCATGTGTCTGTTAGTGCCAACTCAGAGGTAGATCATTACGGTAGGTGTGGGTATAGCTAGCCGTAGGCATACAGTTACCACCTGTCCCACATTAGGAGGGACAGCCCCTCCCTGGGCAGGTGTGTCCTGATATAAAACATTACAAAGGGCAACTGTCCGAGATTGTAGGACATTATTATGTCCCATATATTATGTAATAGTTGCATGAAATAGTTATGCCTGTATCTAAGAAATGTAAATGTTACATGCAATATGATAAGTAGCCAAAGTCCCACAACAATAGGTATGTACTGAGGATAAAAATTTGTGCTATCCTGTGTACTGACCATGGCTATGTGTTGGCTGGTAAACACCGCTGTGTGTCCCGCAAGTATCCAACAATGGCCATATGAAAAGGTGGTAACCCATGGCAAAGAGGTTCTGTCACCAACACAACTGCAATGACTGCAAATATCTGGGACAGAAATACACAGGATAGCTGTCATTTAGAAATATCCCTTTACATATCGCTGCAATTCCGGAGGTATGGAAGTATCAACCTCACCTGCATACTATATGGAAACCAATTAACAATGGTCCAATGTAAAATCCCGTAACATAAGTCTACTAATAGCTCTTTAATTAGGGAAGGTGCCCACACACATATATATGGAATATGTAGAAATGCAAGCCCCACAAACCTGTATATGCTACGTACACCCACCGACATCCCCCACACTAGAAACTATAGCAATACAGACTGTAATTACAGCACAAACATCCAGTCAGTCAATTACATCTGCAGAACCATTAACATACCTTGTGACAGAGCTCCACATGGTCCTGTTGAGTCTTTCTGGCTACAGAGAACTGAAAAAAAGCGACTGCTTTCCTGATTAAGTATCCTGCTGTTTTTTATATTTGTTTTACCTTCTACTGCTTACCTAGAGCAAGCTTTAACTGTTTTCATAGTTATTTACTGCATTTTTTATTATCTACACTTAAAAGTACATTTTAGTCGAAATTAGTCTAATTCAAGTCGAAAAGTGTTTGTTTGCTGTTTAATTTAATTGTTTGGCTGCCCACTAAAGTGTGCTGGCCTGTACCACTGACTTATTGCCTTTTCTGCATTTCTGTGTGTTTCTATTTAAAACAAAAAACAAAAAATATTCCTTGTTTTCCTGCCTCTCCTAAACTAGTTAGACCAGTTTACAGGCCTTGCTGTATCCTGGGCTGTGTTGTAGTTCCTGTGTTGCCATTGCCTTACTTGGATAGAAGGAAGTTTCTTAGCTCACCAGTGGGAGTGGGGAGCATTGAATAGCCTACCTGTCCTTGAGGGAAGTGACCTCAGCACAAGAAGCTGTAGTAATTGGTCATTTTGGACCATTTCTAGCTCTTTTGAAGTTCCCTGGTTAAAATCTGCCTCTGGCATTTTTTTGAAGCCATATTGCTCAGACACAGCTCCACGTGGTCCTGTTGAGTCTTCCTGGCTACAGAGAACTGAAAAAAAGCGACTGCTTTCCTGATTAAGTATCCTGCTGTTTTTTATATTTGTTTTACCTTCTACTGCTTACCTAGAGCAAGCTTTAACTGTTTTCATAGTTATTTACTGCATTTTTATTATCTGCACTTAAAAGTACATTTTAGTCGAAATTAGTCTAATTCAAGTCGAAAAGTGTTTGTTTGCTGTTTAATTTAATTGTTTGGCTGCCCACTAAAGTGTGCTAGCCTGTACTACTGACTTATTGCCTTTTCTGCATTTAGCGGAGTTGCCACTAGAGCACCATTGGGCAGCGCCGGTTAAACAAGGTTAAACTATTTCTGGCTCTGTAAAGTCTGCTCTTCAGTTTTTCCCTTAGAACTGCTCTACTTGTAATCTAAACAGTCTATTCTCTATCTGTAAAGCTCAGCACTTGTTCCTAAAGCATTTTTTAGTCAGGTAAAGCACTTCTATATTATACAAAGTACTTCACTAGCTTAAAACCCCCTTGAGTACCCACTTCCCTATAGGTCCTTTCTGACTCAGTTACACAGCAAACTTTTTCATTTCTTCTAGCATGTCAAAGGGTCAGTTGCTAGTGTCCTCTTCTGCTCAACTGGTGAATCTGGGAATATTGAGGCAATGTTACAATTGCCTCATGTACACAGACAACCCTCTCCTCCTCCCACAAAACACAAATACATGCGAGAGATGCAACTATATAGCCAAACTGGAGGCTGAGCTCTCTCAACTCAGGACTGGCAAAACCAGACAGGAGGAGAAGGTAACCACACACACCATAAACCCAGTCTCACATAGAACTATCACAACTACAAATCAAACACATAAACACACAAAGACATACTCGGAGGCACTGATCAAAAATCTACCAAAACAGCAGAGGCCTCCAAAGCAGACACCCAAACAACTGCCACCTCATGACATAACACAAGCAACACATAGATCACAAAGTCAGTGTGCAAATCAGTCACAGCCCTTAAGGCCAAACACAATGCCAGACACACTTGTCATAGGTGACTCCATAGTCAGACACACTGACGTCCCACTCACCAGACTGAACAAGGAGAGGGTCACAGTAAGCTGCCTATCGGGTACTAGAATCCGCCACATAACACAAGCACTCAGGTCACTCCACAGCAAGTACAAGTATGACTCAGTCATTGTCCATGCCGGTGTGAATGACCTGAGATGTACCTCCCTGGACTACATGAAAAGAGACATAAAGGAGCTCTCAGATTATGTAGCCCAGGCTGGTATGACCCTGACCCTGAGCTGTATCCTACCTTCACCAAGAATGATGCCACAATACAGAGACAAAATGATCAGTTTTAATAATTGGCTTAATTTCTGGTGTCATTCTAAGGGGATCCAATGTCTGTCTGCCTAGAATGACATGCTTGACAAGCCACGCTGCTTCGCAAGGGACGGCTTGCACCTGTCACCCCTGGGTTTCCGGATATTGGCAAAGGCTCTTGCCTCCCCCATAGTGCCTTTTTTAGACAAGGCTCAAATTTTAAACCCACCGCCCTAGAAAACAATAGTGGAAAAAAACTATGGGTAATGATGCTCAATGCCAGAAGTCTAAATCTCAAGATGCACGCCCTCAAAGCCCTCCTCAGTATGGAGAACATCGATGTCTGTGCTGTGACTGAAACCTGGTTCAAGGCTCCTGAGAGCACCCCAGCACTATCAGGTTTTACCTCATATCATGCGTTCCGGCCCCAAAACCCAGACCGTACCACAAAAGGAGGGGGTGTATCCATATTCATCAAGGATACCCATACCTCCAGGCTGGTGGCAACTCACGAAGCATCAGAGACCATTCAGGTGCAATTAACCATAGGCAAAACTGCTCTGCAGTTTGTAGCATGTTACAGGCCACCCTCTCAAACTCAGGAACCCCACACAGCCTTCCTGAAGACACTTGAGAGTATAAATGTCTCTCCAAACACCATCATATTGGGTGACTTCAACTACCCAAACATAGACTGGGAACATTACTCAAGCCCCAATACCCTAGCCCAAAGGTTCCTGGAGTTCATAAACTCAAATGCTATGGAAAAACTTGTCACCATTCCCACAAGAGGTGAAAATATACTAGACCTGATCATCACAAACATGGGGACAAAATGCTCCACACCGGAAGTATATCCCTCATTGGTGAGATCAGACCATAAACTAATCTCACTGGAGATCCACATCCCGCCCCCACCCCCAGCAAAAAAGACCACAGTGAAAAACTTCTCAAAAGCCAACTTCACACTTCTTAAGACTGGTGTGGTATCCTTCAAGGCCCCTGAGCCATTGGAAACCACAACCCACGCTGCTGAATCCCTTACAAATGCTTTCTACGAGCACCTCCAGGATTGCATGGATCAAGCAATCCCAAATAAAATCAAGACCCTTTCCACCAAAGGCAAGCGCCGATCTGGTGGACCCCAGCCATAAACAAACTTTACAACAAGAGGAGAAAGCTACTACAAGATAGAGCAAAATCCCTAAAAGGGAAGACATCTCTGATCAATACTAGTAAACTACGATCACTCATAAAATCATCCAAGGCCAACTTTGAGAGAAAAATCACCAAGGACTCAAAAGACAATCATAAGGCCTTCTTTAGCTATGTTAGAAATCTGGGTGGAAACTCCCAGATATGCTCAGAATTAGTCCAAAATGATACAAAAATCACTGAACTCACAGACATTGCAAACATACTGGCAGACAGGTTCAGTGAAAATTTCTCGCCTCCCTCCCCAAAAGGAGAAATATCTATCCCAGCAGAGTGTAGCCTCCCAATCATCTCAAATTCCCAGGTGAGAGCTGCTCTCTCTAAAGCTAAAAACACAGCATCAATGGGACCAGATGGTGTCCCCGGCTGTGTGCTACGAACTCAATGAGGAACTAAACCCACACATAAGGCTGCTGTTTAATCTTAGCCTTACCACAGGATACGCACCCAAAGAGTGGCGACGGCAACTGTGGTCCCACTCCACAAAGGCGGTGTTTCTACGGACCCTGGTAATTACCGCCCCATAAGCTAACAAGCCTGGTCTGCAAAGCTATGGAGAGGATCATAATGGAACTCATAAATAAAGACATAGGGGACCTACAGACATTGGATCCTACCCAATTCGGCTTTGTCAAGGGCAGATCATGCCTCTTGAACTTGGTCGACTTTTGAAACAGTCACCAAGGCCATTGATGAGGGTAAGGCAGTTCACACAGCCTACCTTGACCTTGCAAAAGCTTTTGACACAATACCCCACTCGGGTATCATAGAAAAGCTCACCAGCTTAAATGTAAACCCATTTGTCACAAGATGGGTTGCAAACTGGCTCAAGGACAGAACCCACAGGGTTAGAGTTGCTGGTGCCATGTCAGACTGCAAGCCGGTCACAAGCGGTGTCCCACAGGGCTCAGTCCTGGGCCCCCTCTTGTTCGGCATCTACTTTTCAGAAGTGCAGGCAAACATAGGAGGATTGTGGCTGACAAAGTTTGCAGATGACTGCAAACTGGGCGCCATAGTTGAAAATCCATCAGACACAGATATCCTTCAGAGAGGTCTCATAGAAACGGATAACTGGTGCCAGAGCCATGGCCTTAAGCTAAATGCCAAAAAATGTATAGTCATACCCTTTGGTAAAAACAAGGTAACCCCAAGCTACCACATAGGTGGCAATCCATTAAGCAAAGAAGAGGTTATCAGGGACCAGGGGACCCAAGTTGACAGTAACCTTTCTTTTGACACTGACATTGCCAAAGTAGTTAGGAGGACCTTCTACATTGCCCACTTGATTATGAAGGGATTCACATCCAGATCAAGGGAGGTCATTGTTCCCATGTACTCTTCACTTATCAGACCAATGATTGAGTACAATGCCCCATTCGGAATGTATCTTACCCGACACCTGCAGCAATTGGAAAGACCCCAAAAGTTCCTCACCAAAAGGATAAAGGGGCTCAAAAATATGCCATATGCTGCCCGACTGAAGAAACTCCAGCTCTATTCAGTCGCATACCGTCTGCTCAGAGGTGACCTGTGCCTGACATACAAGGCCATGTCCAACCTGGAATTAATGGACATGCTCCACCTCAAAAAATCCTAATCCACCAGAGCCACAAGAGCAAGAGACTTAAACCTCAACACGGATATAAATAGGACATGCTGGAGGGACAGATTCATCACCAGAGACTCCCTATGCTGTGGAACAGAATCCCAGTCCATGTGAGACAGAACACCTCGCTGGCTCTGTTCAAGAGGAATCTTGACCAGTGCATGGGAGATCGTAGGTTTACCCCGGGGATCATCTTTGTATCACTGCTGGACAGAGGCACGGCAAACTAATGGGTATAGTATTCTTCAACCTAAGGGGTGGTGAAAGCCACACAACTCTGGCTAGGCTTATAAATGCCCTAGGGCAGATAGCCTAGTATGAACCTATGAACCTATGAGAGACACAATTAAAGGTGCCATGCAAAATTGCAGCCGTTGTATAATGGAACAAATGGCGATGTTACAGGTTTTGTTTGCAATAGTCCATTATCAGACAGTTGGGATGTCAGGTACACCCACATGTTGACCCACATACTCTAGCCGTCACACACAATCCACGGGGAACATGAATCCAAAGTATACCTGTCTCTACACATAGCAGTTGCAATTACACACAATAAAACACAATACAGGCCGTCTCCCCGAAAGTAGGGCAAATGGGCAACGCCCAAGTGGAGAATTCAATTATACCCCACTATTGCCACGTAATTGGTGAATGGAGTAGCTGCACAGCTGATGTGCAAGTAATTAGTCACTCAGGCCACCAACTGGCGGCAGGAAACCACATGTTACAGGTATCGACGTATATAAGGATGACTTGACAGACATTCAAACCGTATGGTCATGCCATAAAACTGTTTAAACAGTGTAAGAGAGATAGAGACGAAAGTCCGGAACGATAACAAAGTATGTAGAACACTCGGTATGTAAGTGTATGTATAGCATGTTTTGTATTAATTGTTTAGTGTATGTATAGCCTGGTATGCATTAATTAAAAGTGTCCGCAATGCATAAAGTGGGAAAAGGTATTTATGTAGTGATGTCTTGCTGAGCATACTAACGCTTGTAGAAATTGTGTGTTCAGCAGTGGGCCACAAGGTAAACATCACAGAAACCACGAGCAATGCTACATGAGGGCTTTAAACAGAACAATTCCATACAACCCGCCATCAGTGGTAGGGTATGTCCAACAAGTACGTGCCATAGCAGGGGATAGTATATGTTGATATACTACCACGAAAAGCAAGCAATGTCCCAACCAAACTCCACAGAAAACAAGTACCGGAGACTGGATAGCAAGCACCTTTAGTTTTAATACAACCACAAGTACGCCAAGCACAAAACAAAACACATATGAACGCCTTCTACAAAATATGCGTTTTCGTCACAAATGGACTTCATCAGATGAATAATCAATACCAAATACAAATACACCTTATATACTTAATTAAAAACTTCACAACCTATCAAATACACTCTACATTATGAAATGCACTAATCAAATTCCAAAACTAATAAATTATTAAGTATGCTCTCGATTTCATTTAAAATAGAATAATTGTATTATATAATTTATATAATTTAAATACTCTTTACTACAACAATAAAAACATTCCATTCCCTAAAAAAACTTTCATTTAATAAATAGATTTTAAATATATATATAAATATCTGTTAAAAACATTTTACTTAAAAAAGACCATTATTTTATGAAAGAAGGATGACATCTACTGGTGAAAGTCATTACTACACCCTGTTTTTCATATCTTTGTGGATCTCATTTTAAGTAAGGGTAAAATTGAAATATTTTCATTTAATCCAGGTGTATTGTTCGCTTCCAAAGCCACTTGCCACCATAGTTCCCTATAGGCTATAATGTCTTCCCAGGGTCCCCCCCTAATATCTGTACCTACGTAATCTAAAACAAAAAACAGAAATTTTGCATTTGAACATACCTTAGTATGCCTAAAAATAGCATTTGTCTCTTTTTCCTTTTTTACATCATACATATGTTCATATATTCGTCTCTTTAAAGTTCTTTCTGTCTTCCCTACGTAGAATGAGGGACATTCCACACATATGGCTAGGTATATTAAGCCCCTGGATTCACAATTATAATAACCCTTACTGTTTAACCATCTATCTCTACTTATCAAGAATATTTTATCTTTGTTAATAATGTACTCACATTGTTTACATCTCCCACATTTATAAGTGCCCATTTTTGTTCTAGCTCCCTTTTCCATTTTTGTGTTATTTCCCATATTATTTTCTAAAAATCCTTTAATATTAGTAGTATTCTTAAACACTACTCTAGGTACATCTTTCGGTAGTCCTTCTAAATCAGTTAGGGTCCTGAATCTTTCCCATTCTTTACAAAACACTGTTTTTATCTTTTTATTTAACAAATTATATTCAAGGGTGAGGGATTGCTGAAAATTTTCATTTTTTCTATTTCCCTTTTCATACACATCTTCTCTTATACCAAGAATAGGTCGAAACCTATCACATCTTCCTCTTTCCACTTCAGCCCTAATTTCCTTAATAAATTCTACTGGGTATTCCCGCTCCAGGAACATTTTTTCCAACAAATCACATTCTAGGGCAAATTTATCATCATCACTTGTCATCCTGGACCCCCTTACGAACTGCCCTTTCACTATGTTCTTTTTAGTGTAAAAAGGGTGGGCACTCTTAAAGTGTTAATAGGAGTTCACATAGGTGGGTTTTCTATAAACTTTCGTTTCAAAGACTTTGTTCTTTATTTTTATTTCTACATCCAAGTACTGTATACTTTCTTTAGAATAATTATATGTGAATTTCAAGAACTCAGTGGTCTCTCCTATGTATTTAATAAAGTCCTTTAAAGTGTCTAGTCCCCCTATCCAAAAAATTAAAATATCGTCGAGAAACCTCTTATATAACGTCCAATATTTAACAAAGGTTGATTTAAAAATGAACTTCTCCTCCCAATTTGCTAAGACCAAGTTTGCAAAGGTAGGTGCACAAGCAGCTCCCATTGCTACTCCTTGCAACTGTCGAAAAAATTCACCATTGAAAATGAGAAAGTTATTTTTCAATACCAAATCCATTAAGCTTGTGCACACTACCTTTTCTTCCTGGGTCAACCTTTTATTTCCAAAAAGTTCATCTTCAAACATACACATACCTGCCTCATAGGGAATTGAACCAAATAAATCTATAATATCAATTGTGACAAATATTAAGTCATCATGAATTAAATCTGTGTTTAAACTTCTCAATAAATCCCATGAGTCTCTTAGTATAGCTTCTTTTTGGACCCATATATGTTTAGTCTTAACGTCCACATATTTGGCTAAAGAATTAGTTTTGGACCCCCCCGCTGAGACAATAGGTCTCAGCGGGGGGTCCAAACTATTTTTATGAATTTTCGGAATTCCAAATATGACTGGAATCTTAGGTTTCTCTATCTTTAAAAAAGAATAAGTTTTTATATCTATAAGATTTTCTATTAACATGCCTTCTAGTATATTGTCTATTTTTTGGTAGGCCATATTTATTTCATTTCTTGAAACTTCACTATATTTCACCTCATCTCTTAAAATTCTATTCATCTTTCCTTCATACAGAATGACATCCATCACAACTATAGTTCCACCCTTATTGGGTTTCATTACCCGTATATCCTTGCTACTTTCAACTCTTTTAATTTTTGATGCTCATGGGGGTAAAAGTTGTGATGGGCATTATTAAACTTTATATTTTTCTCCATTTTCCTAACTTCTCTTTCCATTATTTTTTCAAAGTTTCTTAGCTGTAAATGGATAGGTGGATTAAAAATGGATTTCTTAGTTAATGCTTTGTCTCTTATCTGATTCCCTACTACTTTAGTATCTGGACCTAATCCTTCTTTATGAAACAACAACTCTAAATTCAATTTCCTAAGAAAAAGTTTCATATCTATTAAAGTTTGTGTAGAAATACCCTTAATAAATGGTATGAACTTGAAGCCCTTTTCCAATAACTTAAAGTGCTGAGAATCAAGTTCCAAACTACTAAAGTTATAAATAGTGAAGCCCCCTAGAGTGTGTTTATGGTCTTCTACTACTATGTTTGTAATAAGTTCAGTTTCATTTGGGTAAGGGGTCACTAAATCTAGTGTCTCCCCCTCCCCCTTCTCCCCCCTCACTTTTGAAAATTTCCATTCCACCTTTTTGCTGCTACAGTCCAATTTCCCCTTTCTCCTCCTTCTAAGGGGGGAAATTCTGTGTCATAATCATTTCTATCTCTATCAAAGCCTTCATCACTTTCTGTAGGTTTTCCAGTAACATTTTCATTATAATTGTAATGTCTATCATACTGATATTTATAAGCAGTGGGTTTTGGGTAACTAACCTGATTTTCATAATCTTGAATATCTCTCCTTAATTTATCCATCTTTCTATTCACCAGTAGTTTACATTTTTCATCAACTTCTTCTTTTAATTTAAAATATTTCTGTCTTTCAAGCTCTATTTCAAAAATTAAATCATTTTTAATACAAACATCGAGAGCGTCTATCTGTATTTGAAGGTTTTCTAAACTTCTATTATTTTCTTTTATAATCAGTTTAACAACATCCAAACCACATTTATTGAATACTACTATCAATTCTTTATGAAAGTTTGATCCAATTTGCACGTTATTTGGATATTTCCAAGTCCTCAGTCCCTTTGGGACTATCTCACGTTTAAGACATTCATTCAAATATGCATTTTCTATCACTATATTTTTATATTTATACATCAATTTGTACAAATTGTCCATTTTTTTGCTGTAAGAATCATTATTTGAACCACCAAGTGGTTTGTTGTCTTTGAAATTAAAACAGAATGGTCTCTTCAGCCATTCCTGCATTTCTATGGGTATATTGTGGTTAACAGTACCTTGTGGACTACGCCTTTGCTGAGACTGTTTATTACCAAAAACATACGTTGCTCTTTCCTCCTGTTCATCACGAAAAATAGCTGGTAACGCTTCAGGGTTGAAATTACTATCATTCGGTTCTTCTCCTTCCCCATTCGCTCTTTCAGCGCTATTCCTTTCTCTTTTCCGTTTACTTTTTTGGCCACAAAATTCATAGTCTCCATAAACACCCTCCGTGCTTCTCGTCGCTTTCGCTTCCTGGTTCACGAAGGACTTACACAAAGGCGTTAATAGGTCAATAAGCTCGGTTAATTGACCAATGAGCTTTCTCGACTGACCTAGATCATCTGTCCCTCCAGCTTTTGCCTGCGTCTCCGTCTCCATGGCTCGCAAAAGCACAAAACCACGAAAAGCAAGCAATGTCCCAACCAAACTCCACAGAAAACAAGTACCGGAGACTGGATAGCAAGCACCTTTAGTTTTAATACAACCACAAGTACGCCAAGCACAAAACAAAACACATATGAACGCCTTCTACAAAATATGCGTTTTCGTCACAAATGGACTTCATCAGATGAATAATCAATACCAAATACAAATACACCTTATATACTTAATTAAAAACTTCACAACCTATCAAATACACTCTACATTATGAAATGCACTAATCAAATTCCAAAACTAATAAATTATTAAGTATGCTCTCAATTTCATTTAAAATAGAATAATTGTATTATATAATTTATATAATTTAAATACTCTTTACTACAACAATAAAAACATTCCCTAAAAAAACTTTCATTTAATAAATAGATTTTAAATATATATATAAATATCTGTTAAAAACATTTTACTTAAAAAAGACCATTATTTTATGAAAGAAGGATGACATCTACTGGTGAAAGTCATTACTACACCCTGTTTTTCATATCTTTGTGGATCTCATTTTAAGTAAGGGTAAAATTGAAATATTTTCATTTAATCCAGGTGTATTGTTCGCTTCCAAAGCCACTTGCCACCATAGTTCCCTATAGGCTATAATGTCTTCCCAGGGTCCCCTAATATCTGTACCTCGTAATCTAAAACAAAAACAGAAATTTTGCATTTGAACATACCTTAGTATGCCTAAAAATAGCATTTGTCTCTTTTCCTTTTTACATCATACATATGTTCATATATTCATCTCTTTAAAGTTCTTTCTGTCTTCCCTCATTAGAATGAGGGACATTCCACACATATGGCTAGGTATATTAAGCCCCTGGATTCACAATTATAATAACCCTTACTGTTTAACCATCTATCTCTACTTATCAAGAATATTTTATCTTTGTTAATAATGTACTCACATTGTTTACATCTCCCACATTTATAAGTGCCCATTTTTGTTCTAGCTCCCTTTTCCATTTTTGTGTTATTTCCCATATTATTTTCTAAAAATCCTTTAATATTAGTAGTATTCTTAAACACTACTCTAGGTACATCTTTCGGTAGTCCTTCTAAATCAGTTAGGGTCCTGAATCTTTCCCATTCTTTACAAAACACTGTTTTTATCTTTTTATTTAACAAATTATATTCAAGGGTGAGGGATTGCTGAAAATTTTCATTTTTTCTATTTCCCTTTTCATACACATCTTCTCTTATACCAAGAATAGGTCGAAACCTATCACATCTTCCTCTTTCCACTTCAGCCCTAATTTCCTTAATAAATTCTACTGGGTATTCCCGCTCCAGGAACATTTTTTCCAACAAATCACATTCTAGGGCAAATTTATCATCATCACTTGTCATCCTGGACCCCCTTACGAACTGCCCTTTCACTATGTTGATATACTGTCACAGTAGGCATGTGTATGGGCATATAACAACAATGACATGTCTAAGGTGGTCCCGCTGTGCAAGTATGCTTTGCATTATGGGATACTATGTAAAATATGTGTAATGTATAGTATGGTAGGTAGATATGCCAGATATGCTACACAGCATAACAGGCATATCATGCATACCAAAGGTGTTGTCTATTGGCATGTACAATAACAGGACACATATGGCTTGTAGTCAAGGGACATTGTAATAGCATGATAGCTAATCTAAATAGAAGGGTTACCAAGTAACCATGCACAAAGGACATGTAATACCTTCACAGGTTCATAGTGGGGTACTGTGCAGTCTGACAAGTCTATGTGTAAGCACAACTACAGTGTTCACACCAGTGGCACCTCTCTAGGGTAGTGTCCTGTGAACAGCAGAGCCATGTGTTACCTCCACCTCTGCACAGTACAGCCACTGCAGTGATCCCTGGCATACATGTGTCTCCCATCTACCAAGTGAGGTATCACATGAACAGTGCTACTGAGTGTCCTTGCATGATGTACATAGGAATCATGTTCCAAAGCATGGTGAGTGTCCAGTTTGGGAATGTAACCCTCAAGCACATCCCACTCATCGTTGCATGTGTGCACATATCCATGAGCATGTTGCTTACAGTGGCTTTTGCTTATGTCGCGTATGTGGAGTATATCCATTAATATTGTTGTGGACATGGGCCTGTCTGTTCAGCAGAGGTCACCCTTGAGTATGTACTATGCAAATGTGTACAGACGTGGTGTCCTTAGTTCAGCCGCATACTTTAACTGTCAGAGCTCAATAAACGTCATGGCGTGTTAATGTTGTGTCATGTAAAGCTGTAGCTGTTGTGTAAGGTACACCCTAAATGGGGTGTTGTACCCTTGAATGTGTGTAGAAGTCTGGAGTTCAGAGGTACAATGGGTGCCTATGTACCAGCTACACACCCAGTACAGATAAGTGTGGCCACGTAGAAGGATATCCACGCCAGAGTGGCAATATGGTAATCACAGGAGTGGGTGTGATATACGTGTGTACTATGAACACGTACAATGTGACATGTATGTAGGGAACTACCACCTATGTGATAGTCAGTGGGTGAATGGTGTAATGCAAAGGTGATGTTCATGCACCTTGTGTCATGCAGCATGAGGCCATGATATTCATATCAGGTATCCGTCACTGTGACACCCATATGGATGGAGTCAGTATCAGCTGGTGGATCAATCATAGTGCTTTGTATGCAGGGGTTTGTAAAGCTAGGCAGGGAAAGTCCCTCTGTGCTAGCCTGTACCTCAGTGAAGCATATACCGAACATGAGGGGCCTTATGACTGAGGACTGTGGTATGCCAAGTGTAACTGAAATGCAGTAGGTACTATGGTATGCTACCCTCATTGTGTGTGTCCTTTCCATGAGCCACGTTGCATAACATCCTGAGACATAGGGTACGATGTGCAGGTGGATGTGTACGTTGTCAATACCAGAATGGAGAACGGTGCTGAAAGGCAATGAGAGGACAATGTAGGCTGTGTGGACCCCTGTACCATCATCAACTACCCTGGTAACTGTATGAAAGGAGTCCACCAAGTGGAGGAGCCATGCTCTGGCCCTAACAAGTCCAACCAGGGTGGCATCAAAGGACCGGAGCCCAACAATGTCTCTGTGAATGATGTCCATGATGATGTGCCCCATAGCTGTGCAGAACAGTCCAGTCAGGTGTGTAGGACAATAGTCCCACTCGTGCATTGTGGCGCCACCTGTGTGGAGTGTGATAACTGTTGCTGTGTGCCATTCAGGGGCCACAATATCTGATACAAGGCTATTACTGAATATGGTGGCCTAGTGGGGAGACATGTCATTCAGAGGTTTGTGGACATCACAGCCTGGGATTTTGGAAGGTGACATGGGGACAGTGTCCCAGGACATATAGAGTGCAGGTTAATACTGTGTAGGTGTGACCTCAGGGACACCGCAATGTTCCTGCATGGATTGTGGCCCTGTAGTGAGTGAGAGGGTGTAATGTTAGCATTGAATACATCTGCCAGCATGTTGCCAACATCACCTGGTTCTGTAATGTTCCTGAGTAACTGTTGTATGTGAGAGCAGATGTGGGTAATGCCATTGACTACTGACATACCACCATAATGCCTTGTGGTACACCCCGGAATGTGTCAATGTAATGTTTACGTAGCTAGTTTTGGAGTATGTGATGAGGGATCCTGTGGCTTTACCAAGGCTGACCAGTGAGCTACCCCACCCATGGGATTGTACACCACTGTGCAACAGCCTCCACCTGTTGTTGTAAATTATGTCCATGGAACTTGACCCCCAGAGTGGCGTCTGTTATCTGGTGGGTACCATCATGGCTCTGTGTGGAATAGCATGATCCATGCAGTCATGTAAGTGCTAATGAAGTGCACTGGGGTATGTTTCAACGTTTGTATGTGCATTGTCCATCTGCACGGGTGTCATGACGTTAACTACCACTGCCATAAGACGTCTGTAGTAGGTGTTGTTGTACTCATGTACTGTGTATGCCATGAAGGGTGTGGGGCCAGGATGTGGCTAACAAGGGTGATTACCATATGTTTGGAATCCACCAATGAGGGGATAACCCCAGGTGTGGAACAGCAGTCACATGTTGGTTGTGTTCATGTCAAGGATAATGTTGGTTTTGGAGGTGGTGTGTATGGGTTGATCCAGCTGAGTGGAGGTTATGACTCATGGACAGCGTTGGCTTAATGTGTTGGCACATGAGTGGCTATCCCAGTTAAGTGTGGGGTAGTGTCAGTCTCACATCAGTAGTAGCTGTCTGAGCCCTACTATCCAGTACACCAACAAATGAGGTCTGGTAACCGTGGGGTATGTTGTTGAATCTGTAGCTTGTTACAATGTGTATAGCAGTTCTGGACACAGTTAGTTGCACGTGGAGCACCTCTGATGCATTGTGCTAAGTAACTAGCCAGGATGTGTGTACAACATAGTGGAATATGGGAACACCTCAGCCGTGGGTGTGCCGGTCCAGGTACATGCCTGAAAGGTATGGTCTGTCTATAACCTGTCATTACAGGTGTGCTCTGCAGAGCCTAGATGCAGGTCCCAGTCACTGCAGAGATATTGAAGTGGTGCATTATAAGGTGTGCCTTGCCTGCGTGCATCACAGAGGAAGATCTCAAGCATTGTGTCACATGACCCCATGTTTTGCTTGCCAGTTCCCGTTCTGCTGGAGACTGTTATTGGAAACTGTGCAAGACAGTCAGGAAAGAAGCAGCAAGAGCCTTACATGTGATCTGTACTCCCAGGGCTGACAAGTGCAGGTCATCTGTGCCAAAGCATCGTGTTGTTTGACCAGGTCAGTCAAAGCAGACAGATACCAGATGCCCGTGGAATGACAGCAGAAGCATAGGCAAATGTTGAAGTGACACAGTCAGTCATTGTACAGTGGTATCAGGTCCGGATGAATGCATAATGCTCCCCAGGGCTTGACCTACACCTTCAGGGCTACAAGACTGGTGAGCTATTGCATGTCCCTGCACACATAGTCTGTGAAGTTGCATCTAAGGGCAGTCACACTAACATGGAGAATGACATTCACATCATACCTGGTGAGGTATGGCATGGGTGCATAGGTTATGTTGCAGAACCAGTTACCCGACAGCAAGATGTAAGCGACTATCGCCTTGTGTAGCCTGCTGAGTGGAACTGCAGTGTGACCGCCTACAGAGTCACCTATGACTGGTGTGTTGTGTATGTTATAACACCCTATTGGCTGTATGTGATGGGCACACATGAGTCTGTGGGCTATAAGTTGGTGATGTTGTGTTCGGTGATGGGGGCTGCCTTTGGTGCCTACACAGAGTATGGAGAGGTACTGCACAAGTTGTCCTCATATGTGTGGCCTGTGGTGGAGATCATGTGAGACTATGTGATGAGTGGGGTGTGTTGCGAATGTTACACATCCCCACATGACTGTCAGGTGCAGTCAGGGTTGGTGATAGCATTACCCCAGCAGGGCTGCATATGTGCATCCCCCACAGGCTGTAGTGCCGTATGTTGGGAGGTGAGCATTGACTGTGTACATGAGACAATTGCTCTATTACCACATGTACGACATATCCATCATATAGACAGGCAATAGCACTGGTACGTGACAGTTGGACATGCCTGTATATACAACCATGTCTCACAGGATATGTGAGTTACGTGTGTACAACAGCTGTTGTACTGTAAGCAAGCTGGAAATGTGAGGACAGACAGTGTACCTGTGAGACATGGTGTGGAATGGGTGCTCTATTAATCAGTAGCTCATGACATGCTCACAATTTCTGAACAAGTGCTGAGCATGAACATACAATACAGATAGGGTGTTGGATAATATCAACCCACAAGTGGTGACGACAGTCATAATTGGTGGCACCACACTATAACCCTGCTGAGTATGGTCTGCATGTCCATGAACCATTATCAATGTAGATGCTAGCAGTACAGATGTACAAGACAGTACAGATGTTTGATTACAAATACCTTTGTATGTCACAGGAGTGTTCTACCAGTGGCCTTTTGGCAGACTCACAACTACAAAAGGTGCCAGAGTGAAATGTGCATATCACACGAGTGCCAGCTACAGTAAGACAGGGTTAATGTGTTGTACTCCACCCTCATTGTAGCTCATACCACACAGACAAATGTCAGGCATCTGTGTATGTAAGGATGTGAATGGCCATGACCTATGAGCAATAGTTGTGTCAGTGTTGTGAACAACATACAGAATGGGCTGTGTGGGTGAGGTGTGTGACATATGTGCACATTCTGATGGATAATATCAGCATTGTCACCGGTAGGTGAACATCCCTGTACCCATTAACTACCACCTAGGCTGTGGTCAACATTATGGACACTGTGTAAGGGATGGTGCTGTGCAGTACACCTCCCTGACTTGGTGACATCTCCAGGCCCCTTAGGTAGTCATACGAGGTACCCATGTCATGACAGGGTGCCATCCATGAGCACGGAGATCATTGGACAGGCATACACAGCACTTGGGTGACCAATATTGGATCACATATCACCTTTAAGGGGTAATGGCCATGTGTAGTTTGGCGATACCAGCCTTCACAATCCTCACCTCCACTATGCAGCATGCTGTCTACCTTGCATAAAGACATTTGCCACACTATGATGATGGACATGCTACATGTCCATATCCTGATCTGAAAGACATACGTCATGGACTGCCACCATCATAATACCAGGATCGTTACATGCTGGACAGATCCCTGTGCCATACATGTGACATACACCCACCATACCATGCAACCCTGTCCATCAAAGCTGCACATGTCATCCCTGTCATACATGGTGTGATGGCCGCATGGTAGATGTAGTATCAACTGTCTGGATCAGTAATGTGGCACTGATGCACCTCGCGGTGGCATAATGGCTTTTGGATACAGTTAGGAAACCTTGCTCGTAAATGCTATAGTTGATAACCATCCCTGCGAATGACATCCAACTAGCCATTGTCCCATGTCTATCACATGTGCAACACAGGCGATCCATGGCAGGATATTGAACAGCTGTACAGTGCTGTGTATATGTATATGGCAAAACACATGCATGTACATGTTTCCATGTGTATGTGTGCATTGTCACTGCTCAAGTCCATTAAGGCAGTGTCTGTGTTGATATGTGACATATACACAGCATCAAGGTCAACAGCATTACCGTGGACACATCCAGGCATGTGCAGATAGGTAAGAACACCAGTGTAGGCAAACAGACATGCCCACATCAAGACAGCATTCACATGGAGTATGAACACTGTAATGAGGTGACCCACATATATGGTGATGATATCCAATGCATAACGGGTGTTTCATGTGAGTATCACAAACATGTCAGTCGTGTCAGTGTCATGATGATGTGCAAAGATAACTGTGCAGATGTACTAGATGTCATAGAAATGTATGTGCAGCAGTATCTCTGTACATCTCTGAAACTGTGACCTGTCACCATCATTATGTCTTACAGATAATTCCTCGTACATGCCTTCCAGCATGCAGCCGCCAGGAGGATGATGTCATCATCCCATACCTCCATGAGAACTACAAGGTGTTGTTCAGCCATGTGCCACAGCATGCCCAGCAGCGAGACAACATGTGTCAGGATCTTCGCAGGAGGGTGAACGATGTGGGTGGCCATAACCGCACCTACCAGCAGGTGTGCAGACACTGCACGGACTTGATACGACATGCAAAACAGCGTGCCACTGCAATTGCCAGGGAACAAGGTGGAACAGGTGGTGGGCCAGCAACCAGCCCCCACTCACACACACTGAGGAGCTACTGGCCAGTCTGGGGACACCCTCAGAACAGCATCCACAAACACTAGCTGCCATCATGGAGGTGGGTGTCTCCCAACCAATGAGCCTGGAGATTCCTGGAAATCAGTACTGCACATATGGCTACTATATCCCATTTACATGCATGTGTCACTTTACATTATGTAATGTAACAACATATGCATGGTATGTGGACACACATGCTGCATACTACAGTATGCTACCCTGTGTATGCACACATGTGCATACTATATGCTATTGTACAGGCGAATGTGTTAACATGCACAGTGCACTCTGTGGCTGTCATACAGTCATGGATAATGTTCATACTGCTGTGTCACCCCTATACAGGTACCTCTGGTGTGCCGCACAGACATGAGTCTGTTGCAGGTGAGACTGTCATCAGTATCAGGCATGTTAAAGCATAGATCTATTCGCCATGTGGCCAGTTAACACTTGTACACTTGATGTTCATTCTATTCACGATATACAGGTCGTGTCACCCATTATTCACATAGACCACCCATGTGCAATATATACAAATGGAATGATACACTGACATGAAACCACAGTATTTGTCATTGCTACATGTGTGGTCAGCTGTGCATACAATGGTGGAGGTGTTCTACAATGGAGGCACATGTACTATACATTGAAACAACACGTGTGGTACGCAAACTGTACCACACAGTGAGCTGTGATATGGGCAGCCCTCAGGAGTCACCATTGTGTTATATGCCCCTGCAATGGGTGCACACATTGTGATGTGCCATCTGACATGTCCCAGACACGTAGTGTATTGGCTGCAATAATGTCACACTATCCCATAACCCATACTCCACATACCACATATACAACCTGTTGTCTGCATAGCCCTGTGGGTGGTGACATCTATGGGTGTCTGTCATATGGGACAACAGAGACATGTGTGATAGACGGCCATCACACACATTTGTCCAACACATGTACACACATGGCCATGGGGGATGGCCAGAGATACGTAGCCACACAGTAGATGTGATGTGTATACACCCTGTTTCACATTGTCCACACATGGTCCAATTATAGCCTTAGTTGACCGATTATACAGTTGATGTGGTACACTGGACATCCTAAAAGCCTGTGCACTCTGAACTCCTTGATAGTTTAATTACTGAAGTGTCATTTAAAAGGACATCAGGGTTTTACCAACCACTCCTTCAAGGTTCTAAATCAGGTAACCTTGAAGACACTAATGTTTTGGAAACCTCTATAACTAGTAGTGAATTAAATCCTTCTTCACAGGAAGATAACAATAGTGAGCATGACAAGAGTTGTCCAACCCAGGATTTTAAGATCAGCTTTATCATTACACACAATAAACACATTGACAGTATGTGTACAATTATTAGAAAAAATTGACACTTCATTGTAAACAATGCCCACCTAGTGGAAATTTTGGGTTCATTTCCCTCTTTTGTATTTAAGAGAGGGAAAAATTTAAAAGAACTGTTGCAAACTGGAGATCTTAGTGCACTTCCATCGAGACAAACTGGGACTTCTACCTGTGGGTTTTGTAATTGGTGCAGATTACTGAAAACAGGAAATTCCTTTATTGTAAGGAAAGAAAAATTTTATATCAAACACAAGATCTGCTGTGACACCAAGTCAATTGTTTACATTGCATTGTGTAATTGTTGTGCCGCGTTTTATGTTGGTAAAACGGACCGCAGGCTGTGGGACCGTGTTTACCAACATAATTACGCTATAAAAAATAAAAAAACTGACAATGCCCTTTCAAAACATGTCCTAGATCATGCTGGACATAGCTTTTGTTTTATGGGTATTGATTTAGTCAAAGTTGGAATTAGGGGGGGGCCCTCAGTCTCTTCTTCTCGAAATTAAAGAGTTAGAATGGCAGCTATTATTAAATGCTTTTTCCCCTCCTGGGTTGAATGAAGCCTGCAACATCTCTGTAATTTTAAAATATAAAAGTTATTTAAGGAATTAAGTAGTCCACCATCTATTTAAATAGGTGTGTCCAGGAATTAATGGAGTCATGAATAGTTTGATGTTACTCCAAAAAGGTAGATTTTAAACAATTTATAAAGCATCATACAAGTTATACTATTTTTATAATATTGTTACATTAACTAAGTGAAAAGGTGTTCAATCAACATTTGATTTGATATTTTTTCTTAAGCATCTCATGTACTGGTTTACAGGTGCTGTACAGTGACCCCTGTTTAACTATATACCTTTAGTAAGGAAACACATTTCATGGATTTTTAAAAATAGTTAAAAACATTTAAGATGTTTGAACCATCTGTTTTTGGATGGCATATTGGTTTTGGTTGATTGTGTTTTACATACATATGTTTCTTATATTTTTAATAAGTGTTTTGTATAAATTACCAGTTGCTAAGGATATGGCATCATCCAAACGAAAAGCTGTTGTATTTAAAAAAGTGCTTTGGCGCCTTTTACTATGTCTGAAGAAGCTTCTTGTTTCTGAGGAGCGAAAACGGTCTTAATAAAATACATTAGCAATTTTAGTTCCTGAGTGGCTTGGACTTCATTCGCTGTGTTTATGCACTGTATAGCAATATAGATGCCTCATGATGCCATGCAATGGCACAGTGTCTGTACTTCACACTGTAGAGCAATGTAGACAGCTTCCATGCACATGCACATTTGCTAAACATGCATTATATCTGTGGGGCATACAGACAACGCCTCAATGTGATTCCCATTACGACACTGTACATGTGTCAGGACACCATTGTGTCAGACATGTATGCATGTTAATGCACACGTCAGCAGATTACATGTCAAGGTCACTTCAGCCAAGTGTACTGTTATCCTGTTCTGGTCCACATGGTGTAACACGGGGATGCATGCATACTATCATGATTGTGTGAACTGCATGGCTACTGATATGACACCTGCATGCTGTAGTGTGCACCCCAGGGGGTATGCTTACTAACACTATTAATGTCTGAGCTGCATGCCGTCTGCTGTATCACAGGCATGCTGTTTCCGTCTGTCAAATCACATGCATGGTGTGTGTGTGTGTGTGTGTGTGTGTGTGTGTGTGTGTGTGTGTGTGTGTGTGTGTGTGTGTGTGTGTGTCTGTGTGTGTGTGTGTGTGTGTGTGTGTGTGTGTGTGTGTGTGTGTCTATTGTAATTTAGAGTCTTTCTTTGCATTCACAGGTGATGTAGGTGCATTACCCTCCTGCGGTCCATCTGATGTTAGTTTCCCCACAGATACTAGCAGTGATGAACATATGCATGAGGTACAGGCAGGGTTGTCAGGGGCTGAATCTGTGCCAATGGTTGCCATCCCAGCTATGTCCCCTCTTCCCTTTTACAGTTCTGCTGCCAACACATACCGCATCACCAGTGGCCATAGAGGAAGGACATTCAGCATCTGTTAGCATGGAACAGGAACGTGTGATGGCTACAGAAGGTGTGTCTCCACACCATGGTGTCAGTGTAATGTCTGCAGATGTGCCACTCAGGCATGTGGCCAGTGCTGCTCGTAGGAGGACCTCTGGCAGACATGCACCTGCAGGACAGAGCACAGCAGCTGGTATCACCAGACGCATGTTCCAGACTGTAATGGCGGCACAGGCACGTGCTGAATGGCAGAACAGAGAAGGGCAGAGGCTGCAGAGGGCTGCTATCTGTACCCTAAATGACAACATCCAGGCATTGGCAAATGCTCAACATCAGATTGCTGATGTTCTGGACAGGCGATTGGGTGACATGGTCGGAATCCTTGACCATGGCATGGCAATCCACAAGCATGAGCTGTCTGTGCTGGAACATATGGTAGGAGTGAGGCATAGGCCACATGGACATAGGCCAGCTACAACACCTAGTGCAGGTCGAAGTGAGCACACCACCTTACATGCCTGCTCCCATAGTGCCAGTAGCAGTAGCAGTGCGGCTGGTGCTGCGCTGTCCACACCAGGATACAGCAGGCCACGTGGATGTGGCCCTGGATGTTCCGAGTGGGGACACGGTTCCAGTGGACATGTGTCGTCGGACAGTAGCCAATCTGTACCTCTGCCTGGTAGTGCCCGTGCAACCCCTGGCAGGCACAGGTCATGTGGCTGTGGCCGGACACAGTGAGCTGTACAACCTGGTCTGTACAATCTGGAGCTGTCAATAATACCCCTGTGTAGGCCTCACAAAAGGCAGTACTGTGTGCACACATACACGCACACAGCAAACACATCTGTAGGGCACCACAACACCCACATGCATACTGAATAGACATGTCCAGTCATATCACCGGCCCTTACCCACACACATGATGTCACCCATTGGTGCAGCCTATGCCCCTGGCAAACATTATCACCCTGTGCATATGATGAAGCCTGTGCTGCATCCCTGTCATCCACACCATCGGTTTAGGGACATACTCAAATGATTTGATGCATAGTGTGAACAGAAGAGTGAGAAGTATATATTACATTAGTTGTGTACGACTAGTGAGGGAAGTGTATATTACATTAGTTGTGTAAGAATAGTGACAGACATGTATATTACATTAGTTGTGTACTGTTGACATGCACCAGACATACCATGTAGTACAGGTGTAGCATGCATTGTTATATGTTCACAGTATGTGTCTCGGTAACAACAGTAACAGCATGTTGATAATGATGCCTTGGTTCCCTCCTTATGGTCTACATGCATGTGCCTACAGGTAGCAGTGTTTGCAGTCTCCCATATGTAACTGTGGAGTACTCACAGGCACGTATGGCAATCTCAGCATGCTATATGTAGCCTCAACCGGACTGCTGGAAAGACTAACATACCACAGATGTCTACACATATACTGATCCAGCAGCATGTGTGCAGTTTAATAGGCTACAGTGGCTCGAGACGTGACATCCATACCAGGTCACATCACAGGTATGTTGAAATGGTGCAGGGGTTGTACACAGCGGTCTGGCCAATGATAATGTTAGAGGCCACCTGATAGCATGAGGCCTCACTGTGTAGTAGTAATACCCTGTCACATTACAGGAACATGCCCACACTCACAGGGTCAACAACATTATAACGCACACCCCATAGTGTTGAGGTGAGGACACTTGCCTATGTGGTCATCACCCTCACAGTACTGTGCACCCACACGACACGACACAGAGAAAGGACATGTACAGGTAGCCAGTACGGCTGAGACTGATGGCATCAACAGGGTAGTAGACTGCATCACCATGAGGGGTTAGGGATCCTGTGTGTTCTGTATGGTAGCATACACCCTCACTCCATGCACCAGACAGCCATACGTGCATACAGACACACACACACTGTGGAGATCACAAATGTCATGCACATATGGATAGCTGATGTGTGTGATACACACACCACACCTGCCTATGTCATGCTTTCCACACTGCAGTATGTACAGATGTCTACAACAGTGTACAGGGGTGTGTAAAAATTGGGATGTATTCCCCACCATATGTAGCATATATGGTCACACATGCAAACACACATGGCAGTACTGTGAATGATACACCTGCTATATGATGATACGTCTGACAGACATGCAGCAGTATTGGCCGCATTATGTGAACCAACGCTATGTCCGGCAATTGTGCTGCTATATGCACATGGGAGGATGTAAGTGTTACAGGTGTAAAGTGACGTACAGTTGGTAACACCCGACCACTGTGTAGGTTTTATGTCTTCACCGTCAAGTAACAGCAACATAGCGTACTGTTTGCACATGTAATGGTAGGATGGTGTGTGACACACCTGTGAGCCATCCCTGGTGAACATCCATCTACACAGGTGGATCACCACTTTATGTACACACATTCATCCATACCTGATGTACATCCTACCGTACTGTCAGTATGTCACCATATACAGGTGTCAATGATGGAGCTGCATTGCAACTGCATGTTGTAGTTAGGCACAGATGAGTTACTTACATCGGCTACTACACATGCATGGTAGCTGCATGCACACTACAGTTTGTACATGTGTGTTGGTCCTACATGCCTGTCATGTAGCCATGTTTGTATGCATTGCAATTGGTGGACATGTGTGCTGACCTACATAACACATGGACTGTTGTATGATATGATGGGTTTCATGGGTAACTAATACAGATGGAATGTGTCCTCGGTCAACATTGCTACCTCATGTACTGTTAGCATTCAACAGCCATGGACCCACCTTCCATTTGCGTGCCTATGATTGCTGTAGCCACTTGTCTGCACGGAGGACAGCAAAAGCTATGCTATGTACATATGTGTTGTGTGTGTGGTCCATGCACATATCCACTGCAATTACATGTATGACATATCCAAACGTGTGTTTATTGGTGTACAGCGACAGTCATCCATCACAGCTGTGTAAGACCCAGGGCCCCCGGTACGTGTAGAGCTGACCTGGTTATGTATAGTGGTATCATTGCAATGCATAACACATGATGGAACCCTGTTGGTACATGTGTAGTCTGCACAGTTGCTGTACACCTATGTACAGTCCACTGGTCATAAGTCACACAGTGTTGTGTTGATGTATGGCTGTGTATTGCTGGTCCAACGACATGGTGATGTCTGAGGGCTACATTGTAGACTGCAGTGTGTACCTCTGTGATCTGCACCTGAGATATCTGTGATGGCTCCTGAGTGTGCACTGGTCAATACATGTGAGTGGCCTTCATGTACCTGGGGACAGTAATACCATATTATGCCCTTCCGTGTTTAGTATCCGTGTGCATGCAAGATGGCCCTTTGCAACTGCTAAGTATGTGAGCATGCCCAGTATGCCGTTGTGTAGTTGGACACACAGTACATTCCAAACTGTACCCTTACATGTTTAGAATCCATGTGCATGCAAGATGGCCCTTTGCAACTGCTAAGTGTGTGAGCATGCCCAGTACGCCATTGTGTAGTTGGACACACAGTACATTCCAAACTGCGCCCTTACGTGTTTAGAATCCATGTGCATGCAAGATGGCCCTTTGCAACTGCTAAGTGTGTGAGCATGCCCAGTATGCCGTTGTGTAGTTGGACACACAGTACATTCTAAACTGTGCCCTTACATGTTTAGAATCCATGTGCATGCAAGATGGCCCTTTGCAACTGCTAAGTGTGTGAGCATGCCCAGTATGCCGTTGTGTAGATGGACACACAGTACATTCCAAACGGGCGTGTGATACTAAATGTGTGGGCATGGCCAGTGACACCTTGTGTCGGTGATGTGCCTCTGTGTATGGGCATGGCCACTGACATCCTGTATAGCAATGGTGGACATCCAGGCAACAGATGTCCATTTTCAACGTCACAATGGATGCCTACATTGAACACACTGGTTGACTGTCTTGCAGGGTGTACTGTCTGTGGCATGTCCCATATCTATGTAGTGTTGTTGTAGTGCTCCGTAGATATTTAGTTGTCCCGATCACACCACTGTCGTGTGTTTGTCTACGTCTACCTTGGGACAGTAATATGCTTTCAGACTGCTCACTATCTATACATTCCCTATCGGTGTCCTTGCATTTGCAGATGATGTCACCCACCTAGAAGTATGCCTCTGGGAGTGCTGTGTTCAGTAATCGTGGTAGCACGTTCTGTAAATGTGTAATGCTGTAGTGTGATATGGTAGGTAGGTGTGTGTTCGGCTCCCAGCCCTGCCAAGTGTGTGCCTCTGTGTGTGCTTCCAGCTGCCTGGGGATGCAGTAATGCTTTTAGACGCCTCACACCACATACATTCCCTATCGGCGTCTTTGCCTTTGTGGATGATGTCACCCACCTAGAAGTATGCCTCTGGGAGTACTGTGTTCAGTAGTCTCAGTAGCGCATTCTGTAAATGCGTAATGCTGTAGTGTGATAAAGTAGTTAGGTGTATGTTTGATGCCCTGCCAAGTGTGTGCCTCTGTGTGTGTGTGTGTGTGTGTGTGTGTGTGTGTGTGTGTGTGTGTGTGTGTGTGTGTGTGTGTGTGTGTGTGTGCATGTTTCAAGGTGTCTCATCCCTGCCAAGTGTATGCGTGTTTCCAGCTGTCTGGGGACATGGTAATGCTTTTAGATGCCTCACACCACATACATTCCCTATCGGCGTCTTTGCCTTTGCGGATGATGTCACCCATCTAGAAGTATGCCTCTGGGAGTGCTGTGTTCAGTAATCTCGGTAGCGCATTCTGTAAATGCATATTGCTGTAGTGTGATGAGGTAGTTAGGTGTATGTTCAACTCCCAGCCCTGCCAAGTGTGTGTGTGTGTGTGTGGGTGTGTGTGCATTTTCAGCTGCCTCGGGACACGGTAATGCTTTTAGACATGTCACACCACATACATTCCCTCTCAGTGTCTTTGCCTTTGCGGATGATGTCACCCACCTAGAAGTATGCCTCTGGGAGTACTGTGTTGAGTAATCTTGGTAGCGCATTCTGTAAATGCGTATTGCTGTAGTGTGATAAGGTAGTTAGGTGTATGTTCAACTCCCAGCCCTGCCAAGTGTGTGCGTGTGTTTCCATCTGCCTGGGGACATAGTAATGCTTTTAGATGCCTCACACCACATACATTTCCTATCAGTGTCTTTGCCTTTGTGGATGATGTCACCCACCTAGAAGTATGCATCTGGGAGCACTGTGTTCAGTAATCTCAGTAGCGCGTTCTGTAAATGCGTAATGTTGTAGTATAATAAGGTAGTTAGGTCTGTGTTCTAATCCCAGTCCTGCCAAGTGTGTGTATGCGTGTGTGTGTGTTTCCCACTGCATGGCAACAGTACATTGCTTTTACACTATTCACTCTCCATAGAATCCATACGGCATCTTTGCCTTTGATGCTGATGCCAGCAAGCTAGACATATGCCTGTGTGAATGCTGTGATCTAGTAATCATGGTAGCGCGTTCTGTACATGCGTAATGCTGTAGTGTGATAAGGTAGTTAGGTCTCTGTTCTGATCCCAACCCTGCCAAGTGTGAGTGTGTGTGTGTGTGTGTGTGGGTGTATATATATATATATATATATATATATATATATATATATATATATATATGTATGTGGATATTAGCACTATTGAATATGCTGCATTATCTGTACGTGATCACCTTTGATGTATGCAAATTTGCTATGGCTCTGTGATAGTGCACATACTGTGTGCTGTAGTGATCCTGGGTTATAGTTGTGTAGTGACCAGTCATTTTGTTGCTGGGTATTACAAGGGACATTGAAAACAATGATAGTACAGCACCTTTAAATGGTTGTGTGCACATCTCAGCAACAGTCAGCAGTGGTTATTACTTTGGAGGATGAGTATGGCTCATATAGCTATGTATTAGCTGACAATACTATGCAAATCAGGTTAACATTACTGACTCTCATTTATCCACAGGTTGTGATACAGATCCCAAGAATGTATGTGTATACATTGATAGGTGCAGGACTGGAATATTGTTGAATGCATGGAAGGGTGTCCATGGCCAGTAATGGCGATCTGTACAGCCTGGCAGGTACGGTCTGTGACTGTCCCTCAACCTCCTGTATATGGCTGGCACATGCTGATACTGTGTACATGCAGACACACACACACATAAAACAAACAGCTAGGGCTAACACATACACACACACATTGCATCAACATTGAGCCATGCAAACACTGTTGTCCCTCACACACACACACACACACATACTTACATGTTGATTGGATGGCTCAATGACAGGCTCTGGAAAAGAAACACCATACCCTGTGCATATGATGACACCTGTGCCACCACCTGTAATGTGTAACATTTATGTAGGAACAGACTAACATGGTTCTGATGCAGAGGGTGGCTTTATAGAACTGTATTAATGTTAAAATGTTGTTAACACAAAGTGTGATATCCTTCTAGGTGTATGTAAGCAGGCATGACACATTGCAGCTATGACCATCAATGTAGTATAGTTTACAGCACTGTTAATTCTGAAGATTTACTATCCATCCATGTGCCATTTGACTGACATGTGTAGTATTGGCAGCATGTGTTTCAGAGTGTGCAGTACGTGTGTGATGTGTGTAGTACAAATTTATACATGTTTACAAATGCATACACTGGCTTACATGACATTACACGGGCTTCAACATTCTTACACTAGCTTACTCATTCTTCAACACGCGCACACGGGCTGACACGCGCGCATACATGCTTACTCGGGCTTACAGGTGCACACAGGCGTGAACACACTGTAAGCTGGTTTGCAAGAAACTTCAGTGATATCCATGGCGTACACCATCAGTTTCCTGACTTTACCTAGGATAAATCATAACATGCCTCTTCCACTGATGAGCAACTGACAGCAAACATGTGACACACTGCTCCGATAAGATTACAGTGTTTTATACATACACACTCATGATGTCACCTATGTTCTACTCTGACAGTCCCCTTAACCTACTCTTACACTGTAGTGGCTTGGCCCATATGGCATGACAAATTGTGATTCACTACCCTCTGCCTCAATTGCATTGGATTGCCTACTAATGCTTGGTTACATCTCTGACAGAGTGCTTCCACACATAGCAACCAGTGCTCAGTAGCCATGCTGTCTTCAGCTTGCCATTCACCTGCATGACGAACTAACGTTTAACTAAAATTACAATTTCTATGTATATTTTAAATATTTTTCTTGTTTTAAAAGTGCTGCCTGTTTTCGCTACGCTTAAACACCGGAGATCGGGGGAGGACAAATAGAGTTTTATTAATTTCCAATGGAAAAAAATGCCACTGGCCTTATTTTTGGCCACTGGCATGCTTCTTCAACTAAATTCATCCTTTATTTGCAGCTGACATTGCTCCGTTTAGCTACTTGCAGAACGTAACTCGGTTAACATCCGAGTACATTTCTGCACATAACTCTACTCTTGCATGGACAGCTTACTGTTTCATGTATTGCAGATTTACATAATTTGCATAGCTTTCACCTACAAATGGGGTAATTTGCATATCCTAACATTGTCCGTGCAACATTCATTTTAGGGGTTGTTTTACACGCCCCTACAGGATATTGCTGAATAGCTCGGCAGACATCTTGCCTTGCTCTACTCTTACTCTACTCGTACACGCCGGCCAAGGCTCCATGACTCCTGGCCTAAGCTTTGTTGTGTGCTAATATGTCTATTTGTGGAGTATGCATGGCTATAGGTATGTTTTGACCTGCTACGTCTGACATTTCTACAGAGCAGCTCCCACTTTCATCATTTGTAAAGGTGACAGCCCTATAGGTACTATATATACAGCTGTGACATTTGACAAGTCAACACATACCTGCGGTCAATACTAAACTGACTACTTCAGTGCTTTTCATACCTTCAGATTTTTCTTGTAGTAGTATAGTCGATAATACTGTTTCCTATAACATGCATCTGTTTCTGATACAAGATATATAATTTTATTACACCACTCCACACAAGAAGAAATCACAGGCCAGATGCCATTACATTCCTTTTGCAGGACATACTCGCCCAGAGTGTTGTGTTCCTCACAAAAGCCAACAGGTGCTAATCAAAACATATTATGCTATCATCTATCTTATGTGTTCACCGGTATTTGCGCTTTCCGTCAGTGGCAGAACTCACATGCGAGTGTGGGAGACTGAACACTGTATCGGGGACACTGCATAACACCCTGAGGGACACATTTATTTTGTTTCTATTAACCTTCCACATTGACTATCACAGGGCATTAATATTCATTCACATTTATCGAGGTACATGCTTTTGACTTATACATGTTTTGTCATTTGTCATCACGTCTTTCTTCACACCTGTCCACCTGATATCACTAGTTCTGTACATTTATTTAGGACAGGGTTACATTCATACCTCTCAGCGGTACACATTTTGGGTAAATGTCCCGAACTTAGACTTATAATTTTGTTCCTTTTTTTCATAAAATTGTGCCTTTCTGGTAAATTAGTGGCAAGTCATTAAGGACTGTGAGGTTAGATAATAATGACAGACATTAGCAGTTTATAACTAATAACCCTCAAAATGTTCATACTAATGAATTATCCATTATTCTATCAACGTTCTAACTTTGTCAGAGGAATATTTAAAATAGTCCCTATTTGTACTTATTTTAATATGCCTTTGTCCAGATGTCTTATTCTGAAAGGTTGAGAGGTATGGTTACCATCTTATTCGTACGGATGTACGTCCATGATAATCGCTTACATGACACTGATATAAGTCCCTACGTCTTCCCCCAGTAGTTTACACAATATCCAGTTGATGGGTTCTTCATTTTTGGAAGATATAGGCGTGTGCTATACCCACATAGGAATATTAATCACTCTCATGGGGCGGACCTAATAAATCTGTGCCAACCAACACCTAGGCACCTAGGCCCATTATTGCATACCCATGATTCCCATACCTGACACCCTTCCACAGTAGTCATAAGACATATTTAATGTGAGCGATAATAAAGTATGAAGACACTTCTAAGCACTATCCACTCTCCGTGTATCAGGACATTTGTCATACATTCTGTCAACCCATGTGTTATTACCCTTGCACAAGCTACTGTTGCATGTACAGCTATATTGTAGCTGCGGATGTGACTTTCTTTGCTTCGATCATTATAGGACGGTGCCTGTAGTGGACCAATTTTTGGGGTCCTGCAAAGGACACCTATATTCATGTTTAAAGAGTAGAACTTGCAGATTTAGCACACTGGTACTTTCCGGGCAATGGTTTGGAAAGCAGCAGTGTATTTACCTTTCTTGCATGTCTGTATGTCTATCCATAATAGCTATGAAGTAAACTATTTATGTACATGTGTTATATCTACAAGGACATATGTTTATATGTCTGTTATGTATATATCAATTAATGTATTGTGTATATATATATATATATATATATATATATATATATATATATATATATGTGTCTGTACATTCTTTATTTCATATATTTATTTAGTTTAAGTCTGTGGATATACATCTATACACAAATATATATATCCATATATAGATATATAAATAAACGTGTAGAAAACAGCATTCATTTGCTATGCTGTGAGTGGATTACACACAAGTCTTTGTGCTTACGTGGGCTTTATTAATTGTGACAGTACCAGTAAAATATCTGTAATCCGGTTAACGGATATATGCGAAACACATTCACCTTTACATATTTAAATGTCTTTACAGCACAGACGCATTCATTACACTTTAAACTTATATGTGCTGTAGTTGTAGTTGACCCGGGACTGCATTCACGTTGGCCGGATGCTGTAACCACTATACTATTGGTGTTCTGACTCATTTATATGCATACCCATAGTACATAGCTACATTAACATATGCCTCACCGCTTCACTTGCAACACAGGCATCCATTCTCCTGCTGGGAAAAACACGGTACTACATATTACACATTCCCTATTCCCTACTGCTCTGGACCCAAGCTGCATATTTAATCACTCCAAGGATATGCATAACTCCAAGGCTTATAGTCCTGGCACATACAAGTCTTTGATTGTCAGGGTGTTCATGTGATGATCTGGGTTTAGGCTTGTCCGCCTGGTGAACGGAACTGCCCTGATCGAATTCAAATGTCAGACAAAGCACATGGACAGAATTTGTCCATTTTATAGATTTTTACCTGTGTTTACAGACACAGGTGTTTCGGCACCTGTCAGCAGGTTTTTATGTTGGCAATACATAATATGGGTGGGGGTGGTTACAATACATAATCCACGGTGAGGGGTGTTCCCATTCACATTTGACTATTTCCTGTATGCATTCATACGAGGATTATTATTTTGGACATGAATTAACTACAGGTATGCAGTAGTACAGTAAATAAATGTGAAGGTTTGTTACTGTAAATATGTACGGACTTCTGTAATACACTGTTGTTTTCTGGCAAATCAGTAGCTAATCATTAAAGACTGAAGTCAGAACATAATGACAGACAGTTGAGTTTCAGGCTTCATACTCTTCAGGAAATTAATGCCAATGTACAAACTGTTATTCTATCAACTTTCTAAGTTTCTAAGAGCAATCTTTACAAATTGTCCCTACTTTTGGGCCTTTGTCCCACTTTTATTCACAGCTTTGTCCAGATATCTTGCTCTCAGAGGTTGACAGGTATGGTCGGTCACACCTACACACACATTAATTGTCCCTCACACAGTAGATCAGGCTTATCCTGTTTACGTCAGTGCCTTCATCACCCTTATACCATTTGCCATCATGTGAATGTGTGCAATATATTCTCCCGCTTATTCATGTCGGGACACATGCGTCACGGGCAGGTGTTTGATCCTGGGTAGTAGGTTATGCATGACCACTTAGGGCTGGACGGTGTCGTGCACCTCTAATGCACATTCCAACTTCTGTCCAGATATCTACAGGACTGGACTTCGTGTCTTCCGTTCTAATGTTTACACAGGTTACGTATCCCATGAGGGATATCCAAAAATTGGACCGATCCACAACAAGAGGAATACCGAACATCTTTTTGGAGTTACGAAAATGTGCTGAGGTCTTTACATGCAAGGGATACATAGTGTGCAATCCTGCAACCACCTAGGGTGACAGTACGAACTACATATGCGTAGTGGTCACTATGTGTAGCTGTGGCTGCACCAAACCAGTAGACCAAGTACGGCTGGATTTGGTGGACGTTCAGGTACGGGAGCGGGTTGTGTGATGTGAAGGGGATGCTGGGTAGTCCATTATGCATCCAGGTGTGTTGCATTTGTTATGGCCAGTTCCATCCAGGTGTGTTGCATTTGTTATGGCCAGTTCCATCAGAACCAATCTGTGGGTATGTGCCGGTGACATATCTATACATTTGTATCGCACATTTCAATATTCATATGTTGTGGGATTGTGTTCTACAGTATGGCCTGTCTGCTTGTATTGCAGCTGTTTATACATGTGTTTGTGTTTCTTTCAGCTTCACCCGCTGTTCCCTCATACACCTCCGGTTCACCTATTCTGCATACAACACAGTATCGCCTTGGAGGATTGTACCATTACCCATCCACCCCACACACACAGATTCCTCACACCCCATACATCACTGCTTTGGCTGTTGGCCCATGACATGGCCAGAGTAACACATTGAATACCCTACATGTGTCAGGTACCTGTATGGTTGTGTGGACTACCCTGCCATGTTTTCTTTCCACATGCTATACCTCACGCACATAGGTACATGCCCATACTTAACTTTCATTACATGGTTGGTATACCCGGGTACTACTCGTTCGACTGTGACACATCCTGACAAGTTTGGCTTGTACCGCTGACTTCCGGATTTTGGCAGCCTGTTGTACTCATTGGTTGGATGCCACCTTTTCCTATGTCCAGGATGGGATATATTCCGTACACATATCCGACTGTAGTGGACAACACCTCCCCACAGTCGACAGTAGGGTAGCCACTTTTTCAATTGGCCAAAGTGGGACATTTTTGGTACAAACATCACATTTTACAGGCCGACACATACCCATGGTCAGTACACAGGATAGAACTTAAGATTCTTGCCTATATAAATGCTTATTCTTGTAGCATTTTAGTTGCTTATTCTGTTTCTTATAACATTTATGTAATTTAGATACAGAAAACCTATTTAATGCAACTGTTCCATAATGTATAGGGAATCATTTTGTCCTATAATCTCAGGACATTTGCCATTTTTACAAGTTTTTGTCAGGACACAACTGCCCAAAGAGGGACTGTCACTCGCAAAGTGGGACAGGTGGTAATCCTAGTCGACGGTATGGTTAATACTGTTCCTTTCGTCCTATATGTGTCCTTATTGTTGTAGCTGTTTATATGCTCCTTCTGTTTTGTTTACATGCTTATTCTATTTCCTATCACATTTGGTGTGTGAAATACGGACATACCTTTTGTATGTGAATATTACATGCCTTGTGGTATATGTTTCGGACATACGGTCGCTAGATATCTACATTTCTCGTGTATTTTGTTATGGACACATCTGCCCAGCTGTGTACCTCCCTCACATTATGGGTCAGCTGGTGACCCTCACCGTTAAGCTGGACATACCTACTGGCGGCTCGCTAACATATGATGCTTTTCACTTCCACTTGGTATGGCTATCTACACTGCATTGGACTACGGCCACATGGTCTTCCATGTCATTTTTTCGCGGGATAGGTACCCGTCATTCCCTACCATGCATTTGTGTTTGCTTCTTCACTTTGTGTTCACAGGTACTTTCTTGCATGCTTTGCATACGTTTCAGTATCCACGGACACTGACAGATGTGATTACTATCTTGCAACTTGTTATATGCAAGCATTTTAGGTTGCACGTCGACAGCTGCCATTTCCACGCCTCCGTGCAGCACTTCGACATGCCGTATGCACTCGTGCTCCTTTCCTGTGCACGTGGCTGTGTCGGCAGTGCGCCTTCATTAATATGCATTTGGCACTACTGTGCCATCTTCACGCCACAGTGTCGGCACAAGTCTACCGCTGTACTTGCACCGAGCTTCATGAATCCGGGGGAGCATCTTTTTTATCATATTCATTGACTATTGATGATTATTTTTTCCACAAAAATAACAAATATTTGGTTGACCCCTTTATTTAACAAACCCCCTATTGCAATGAACATTACTAATGCTAGGTATGTGCATAACATTATCATTTTCCATTTCCAGTATTACTCCACCTTCTCATCTCCCACTCTATAGTCCTCTTGTCTTCATATATTTTTGTAGTGTCCATTACTTCTTTACATATAGTTAACAAATGTTCTTTCAGTTCTTTTGCTTCAATTTCAGTTCTAAACTGGATCATTATTCTTTTTCTTGTTTGTCTGCAAAAAGCTTCCACCACATATTCTAACCATGGATAAACATTTTACTTTTGTTCATATATACCCCAAAAAAATTTTGTGGCCTGCCTAGTCTGAAATATCAAGTCACAAAAAGTATCTTTATTAATTAAAAATAAATGCTATTACCTATTTTCCATTAACACCCAGAGGTGTTATGACAGAGTCCAAAGCCTCATACCTGTCCAAACTTTATTCTTTTTTACTGCTCACACACACTGTATACTTTTTTTTTGTTTCTTTTAATTCTTCTTTCTTCTTTGTTCCCTCTCAACAGTTTGTGCATAAGCTTTTGTCTCTGGAACTTTTTTTCTGGCACAGTCTCTTCTTCTCCTTTTTCTTCTATTTTTCTATGATGCCACTCCATAAAATTGCTGCTCCATTTTTTGGCTCACTTTGCTTTACCATTTCTTCCAAATCATCATCCCTGCACCCCCAACCCCCACCCTGATTGGAGGGTTGTAATTGTGCATTTTTCAGTGGCAACTGTGTCTCCTTCAAACAATCTCATCTGAAAGTTTTCCTCTGAATCCATCTCTGTTTCAGCTACAATCTCCTTTTTCTTCACAGTCTCCTTTTTCTCCAATGTCACTGTTTTTTTTTTCTGCACCCACATCATCAGTAAAAAACTTCTGGTAGCAATTCTACCATGTTGAGTACATTTTCAGTAACTTTCATTCCAGTTTCAGCACAGGCTGAATCAGACATGTTTTCTACTTGTTTCTCCAGGCCACCTCCAATCGCCTGGAAATGGAACAGGAAGTCCATTGTGTCACAAACAAAATCATTCCCCCTACTACCAAGTGTAGAGGAAGTAACATGAATACCACCTCAGGTCTCCCCTAAAAAGAGGCTGCTGGCCTAGTAGAGCTAACTCAGTCAACAAAGCATGAATGAATCTATATGTGAATGGATAATATAGTAAAGGAATAAAGTAGCACAAGCTGTGCTACAGACTAGAACAGATATGTATAACTGTCTTTTTTTATACTTACTTAATGAAATGATTAATTCTCACCACCACCTTATTGAAATGTTTCAAACTCCTCTAACTCTGCTATTTATTATAGTGGTGCTTCTCCTCATGTATAGAAATAAGAAAATTAATACTTACCTGTTTACCTATGCTGCAGCTGTGTGCACTGTGCACAGCTGTGGAATACATCTTTTTTTCTACTAGATGTGATGCAGTTGTTAGCATTAATTAAGAAAACAGTATACTAGGCCTTATTGGAGTAATGCAAAGTGCTAGCAGTAATGAGTGCTCTGCTTATTCCCTAACTGTCTTGCATTACCTTTCATTCATTTATTTTTGTTACAAAAGTTTTAGGGATGCATGCTGCTCCTGTACGTAGCTGCATGTAGGCCTATGAACACATACAGAAAGTAAGTAAATCCATAATGAACATGATGGCTAATTAACATGTAATTCAGCTAGTTATGTTTTATTAGCATATTCTGCCACTTATTCTTCTTTTGAGAATCTGCACTAGCTGAAAAGCCACTTAATAAATACCAAATAGCTTGCTAGCATGTGTGTGATGAGCCATGTACACAATAGTAACTAACAATGGTCCAAGCACACATTTCATTTCTTGTAGCCTTGAGTCCACTCATTCAAATGTCTTTCTGGAACATATCACAGCTGATGTATACTGAATGACAAGGGTAAAACTATGAGCTAAATGCAGTTCAGACTGTAAAATTACTGAAGTTGCATATATATTAGTATACAATTGTCAGATCCTCCAGCTAAACCTAAACTTTGATTCTTAAAATATTTCACAGGGGACAGATATTCAAAAGAATAATTATACAGAATTGCCTATTTTAAGTTAAGCACTTTTTACTTGAAAAAACAAAAAGAATCTACTTGACATCATAATGTAATTTCACCAAAAACTGTAGGAACTGCAAAAATGATTTTCAGTAAAACAGTAGGGGCTGCGAAGCTTCTCCACTATGTCAGATATGATTTAAACATTGGCAAATTGTCATTCAAAAGGTAGCTGTTGACAACAGAGAGGTTAAAAAGAAAATAATGTTGTCTCAGTGGTTAAGTTGTCTGCCTTATATTTGTTCGGGTCTAGGGTTCATTTCTAACCTTTTTTTTTTTTTGTCTGTATGACGTTTGCATTATTTTCAGGTGACTCTGTAAATATTTTTTATTCTCTCAGTATTGTACTTCTCTCTACAAAATATAATCCCTGGGATTCATTAACAGTCATATAGGTGATGTATTGTGCCTACACCATGTAAGCATGCTAGTGAAATGAGCAGCAGTGCTAACCGAATATGCATACTGCTCATCACACCTACACATTTGTAAGCACCTTTCTGTGGACAGCAATAGTGTTTACAGCCACAAAAAGGTGTTAGCAAGCACAGACACACAATGTAAACAAAATGTCTCACATATAGGCAATGTTGAGATACAAGCAGGTACTGTAGCCCAGACATATTAAGGATAAGTACAGAGAAATAACACAAGAGGAAATAAAATGTGGGAAGGCTTACCCTAAATTGTGTTCTAGTGAATAATTAGTGTTGAAGAGGGGAAAAGTTTAAAGTGTATTTATACCCAACAATAAATGTGACAGAAGTGTATAAGAAGCATTACTGAAATAAATCCAGCAATGTTTATGTTATGATAATTAATGTCAATGACAATCCTGCAGTTATGCCTATAAATAAAAATGGACATGCTAATAAAGGACGTGATAGTGATATAAAGCTATTGTGTAACAAAGTGGAGTGAAATTTGATATACATGCTAATTAAATGTTAACTTGAAATAACAGTTAAGAAGGACAGAAGATAATTATTTATTTATTTATTTATTTATTTATTTATTTATTTATTTATTTTATTTTATATTTGTTGACCGGGCTAGTCTAGCTGGATACATATCCTTTTTCAGTAGAGGCCCGGGGAGAAAAGCTCCAAGTATGATAAGATTACTACATACAATAGTTAGAATAAAAAACAAGCTTAAAAAATACATTTTGAAGCACAAAATGATTGTAAAGAGAGTACAAGCAATTTGAGTGAATCAAAGTTACAAAGTCTTGGTATAGGTTTTAAACAGCAATTAAGCAATGAGTTATAAGGTACAATCAGCACAAGTTCATAAAGTTTTTGACAAGAAAAGCAAATTGGCATGAAAAGCAAATTGACATTCACTTAGTCAAAGAGGGAGAAGAGAAGTAGGCTGGAAGATATAAATAGAGAAGAGTTAGCTTGTAATAATTAGAACTATGGAGGGGCAGTAGCCCAGGAGGTAGGGGAAAAAGGGGCAGAGAAAGGAGAATAAGAATATTTAGTCAGGCATTGAGCAGGGACATAGCCAATGTATTTTTAGGTGATCTTTGAGGTGTTTCTTAAAGAGTGGAGTAGATGAAAGAGAGGTTAGTGTTGTAGGAAGGTTGTTCCAGATTTTGCCCACCACATTCGTAAAGAGTGAGTCCCCAGCTTTGTTATTAGATTTAATGTTGGCAATTAGTAACTTGTTAGCTGAGCATAGCGTTGAAAGATTTTTATATGGGGAGATCAGGTTAGAGAGGATAGGAGTATTAGTAGGGTGGTACAGAATTTTTTGTGTGATTACAAGTTGATTATATCGTAGTTGGTTTTGTAGTTCTAACCATTTGCGTTGTTTGAGGTTGAGACAGTGGTGGGTTCTATAGGGAGAGCCAGTAGCAAATCTAACTATATTATTATAGCTAGATTCAAGCTTGGTAAGATTGTGCTTAGATAAATTGGTATAAATGGCAGAAGCATAGAATAGGGTAGAAGTAAGATGAGCCTGGGCAATGGAAGTTCTAGCCAGTTGTGTAAGCAAGGGTTTGATTCTATACAGAGAGCCTAGTTTTTTATTGATAATTTGAATAGTATTATTGATCTGGTCATCAAAGCTGAGGTTGTGATCAATGGTTATACCCAGAAGGCGTGCAGTAGGATCAGGGGAGATACAAGTTCCATTATAGGAGTTAATAGTGAAGTGGATCGGTGGCGATTTTTGAGTGGGAGTGAAGAGTAATAGTTTGGTTTTCTTGGGGTTGAGGAGGAGACATTGATCAGTAAACCATTTTTCTACAGAATTAAATACCGTTTGAGTAAGGGTTTGGAGAGAGGATGAGGACTTGGCAGTACAGATTAGAGTAGAGTCATCAGCGTATTGTATGCAAGTGGCTTGTGGAACAATAGTGTAGAGATTGTTAATAAAGATAGAAAAAAGAAGAGGGCTTAGGATAGAGCCTTGAGAGACTCCAGTGTTCACAGGGAGGGGTGTGAAAAGATTGTTGTCCCAGAGTACTGCTTGATGTCTGTTATCTAGATAGGATTTAAACCAAAGAATAGCTTGTGGGTCAAGAGATTGGGCTTTTAGAGTACTGATAAGTAAGCTATGGTTGACCATATCAAAAGCTTTTGATAGGTCTATAAACAGAGCAGCTGAAAGAGAGTTGTTGTTTCGATTTCTGTTAATACAGTCTGTAAAGCTTAGTAGGGCAGTAGTGATGCTATGAAAGGGTCTAAAGCCATGCTGACAGTTAGCAAGTAAGTTGTTATGGAGCAGGTGTTGGAGTAGTTGATGGTGGATACATCTTTCCATTATTTTGGCTAATGGAGAGAGTAGAGCAATTGGACAGTAGTTGGAAATGTCAGTGGATTTACCTCCTTTATGCAAAGGGATTATATGGGATACTTTCCATATGGAAGGGATGGTACCTTCTGTGATTGTTCTGTTTATAAGGATGGATATTGGATAAGCTAAGGGTTTGGCAGCTACTTGAAGGTATTCTGCTGGGAGGTTATCTGCAGAGGGAGTGCAAGGTTTGAGTTTCTGAAGGAGTTTACAGATAAAGGAAGTTGGAACTGGTTGTAACTGTAAGAGGGGAATAGAACTGTTTGTATTCTGTAAAGGAGAGGGGGTAGTGGGTGTTAGTGTTTTGTTAAAGTTTGAATAGCTTCAGTGAAGTAGTTGTTAAAGGTATTGGCTATTTGCAAAGGACTATCATGGGGAATAGAGTTTGGGGCTGGAGTTCTAGCCTGCCCTGGTTTGAGAAGTTTATTAATGCCTGACCAAAACTTTTGAGGGTTGTTAGAGTGTGATTGTTGAAGTTTGGAATAATAATTTTTTTTGTCTAACAAAATGTCTTTTTTGGTAGCGTTTCTTAATTGCTTAAAGTATAAGTGGTCAGCAGTGTTCTTTGAGGCTCTCCATTTGGCCCATATTTTGTTCCATAGGAGCATTTTCTCTCTGGTTAGTTTTGTGAGCCAGGGGGCTATTTTAGTCCTTACATGGGAAGAGTGGATGGGTGCGTGGCTATTTAGGATTTGAAGGAATGAAGTGTTAAAATAAGAGACGGCTTTGTCCAGTTTGAGTTGCTTTATGGAATGAATGCATAGAATGCAGTTATTGCATATGAGATTTTAGAGAATTTATATACACAAGCTGACAGCACGAGTGCATTATCCAACTCACCATGTATACACAAGAACAAAAGGACCCTACAGCTGAAATGTCAGGTAAATCAGATATGGACATGTTATTGCAAATAATTAACAATGGCACTAGTAGGAAAGGTGTTCATCCCCTATGAGCATTTAATAAACAAGCAAGTGATGTTTGGTTATATAAATGCTACATGCCAGTCTAATAAATAACATATATAAGCGATAAATAACAAGACAGAGTAAATGACATGTCAGGAGTCCAGTTTTGCCATTGCTGCTTTGCAAACATGTCTGACATAGAAATACTGGGTATGCTCACACTAAATTACAGGACAACAGCAACAGCAGCAACACAACAGAAAACATTGCAACAGCGATCAAATCACAGTTCCTGATGGTCTGGCAACATGCCATACAGTAAGAAATGTTTACGGAATCGCTCAGCTGCCATTAAGCTGTACAGTGTGATGGAAAGAATTACGGGATTAAAGATATGGCCAAAGAAAGACATGCAATACAGATCATAATTATCCTGGGAATAGATAATGCATATCAGCAAGAAATTACATAATAATATTCACATCATGTTATTTTGGAACACATGCCAGAACAGATATCAGAGAGATGCATAACAACTGGCACAGAATATGTGTATTGTTCTTGTAAGGAAGAACATCCTTGAAGTGCTTACAGCACTTTCATACCACATAAGGTGTACTGATGACCTACCAGGTAGGAAAATGCCTTAAAAAGGTGGCCCGTTTGAGTATTACCATTGTCTGTGTGCAAGACACTGTTGTCTGACACATTTGTAAACAGATTCAAACCCTGCCAATTAAATAAGGCTATCTCCAGACCTCTATATTGACTGTATGTGCCACAGCAGATAGCAGTGGCAGTTGCCACAAATAACTGACTTGAATGTGTGTGTGTTAACATAGGAGGTATGAGTATAATATGAATACTTGGATTTCTTCACAATACTGGAAAGGAGCTACACATATTACTATCTGCACAACACTGAGCATTACAATATAACTGTATCTTTGACAAGGAAGCTGTTTCCATCGTGCAGGACACTACTGTCTCTGATTTAAAACATGCTCTATCTGTGTAGGTATGTTATACAAGCCAGTACTTAATGCACATGCCACAGTAACATTCACAGCATGACATGCCCGAATCAACATCTCACTGCCGTTCAATCATTTATTATTGTCCAACATACAAATGGATATGAATAACTAGATACAATAGTGTTCATGTAACATAAAGGCATTCATATAATGTTTTCCCTGTCAAGAATTGAAGAGTAAGGCATGTGAGTCAACTGGCTAATGATTTCTGGATGAACCACAAGCACCACAGTGGAAGATTTAAACAGATATGACAATCCACCTATGCTAACTTATTACATCACATGTAACTTATTACATCAGATGTATGTGAGGTAAACAATCTCTGAGATGAAAGGAATAGCGGAAGACTCTCACACTGGAAGTGGACACATTATAACTGAAGAAGATGCCTTTCAGGCATTAGGGTATAAGACACAACAATGCTATCGTGAACTGAATGTGGATGTTGAATACATGAGCATTTGACAACAGACAGTACATTATATTTTACAGGGTGAGTGCACAATGGTAAAAATGTCAGATCAATTGTGAGATTATGATGTTATCTGAAGGCATTAAATCATGTTATTGCCACAAGGGACATGTGTGCCTATAATTCCTATAGTACATGAACAACAAACAGTATGCTGTCCTTTTTCCTCAAGCCAGAGGATAACACTTCCTACATATGTTATTTAAGGAAAATTAAATCAAATGTCATCATTATTCTGAATAAAAGCATTGCTACATGAAAAATTGTCCTAGCTTTTATTCAGATGAATTAATATCTATATAAGTACAAAGCAAATGTGGTTGACAACAGTATTAGTGACATATACAGTCACAATAACATTGACATAATGTAGTCTGAGCAATAATGGATGGATTTCAAATATCAACCCAAGATCAAAAGCTAAACATCATTGCCTGAATCGCAAGTGCCACACGATCATGTTGAGGTACAACTGAGACAGTGCACAGTTAAATAGATAACATCACCACTGCTTATTAGCTGAATGTTTACACTAAAATGTGTTTGAGATGCACAATATCACTGTACAACTACACATCATATATGTCTTTGGAGAAAAGAATATAGATTTTGAGGGTGAAAAACACAATCACATCTGGACTCAAACATCCTACATATGTAGTTACACAATGTATAATGTACACTATCAAAGTCATACAACACAGGAGAATTCACACTTAAAATGCAACATACTGCAGTAATGTTAGCAGTGTGTAATCACTGCATGGTAAAAAATATATTTTCCCTGGGGATGCTAGGATATGCTAGTGCCACAGAGTGCCACTGTAATTCAATCTTATAATTAGTAGCATACATAAAGATGGTTCTAATGTGGCCAATGGTATAAGACAGTAATAAATATCATGCTATTGAAGTAGTGACAGAATCAAACCACCTACTTATCCACTTACATCATCTATACAGCACATTATCTGCAGCCAGTGCCACAGGAGAATAATGAGTAAAACTGAGACATACAACATCTATGAAGGGATGACATCAACAGTATATTAAAAGAGATAAACAAATGGAGCCAGCAAAAGGTGATTTAAAAAATATATTGAAATTGAGGCATCACAGCAAGTATAAGCATACCGGTTTCGGCTGGTAAATTACACAGCCTTCATCAGTGTATAGAAAAACAATTACATTACAAGCTGTTTAAATGTACAGACAAAGGATACCATTGGTGGAATACTTATAAATATTCATTAAGCCCAGGGGGAAAAAGCCCACCCAACTTAATTATCCACTTTTTTTCTTTACAGTTTAAAATGCTGTGCCAACCAGCTTTGTTTCTCCGATCACCCTGAATAATATCAATAATGGTGAATAGAAATTTGGCAGATGGATGTGTCAACTGGTGTTTGTATAGTGCATTGGTCAACTTCTTTTGTTTGATGTTGCTGTAATGCTCTGAAATCCGTAACCTAATGCATCTAGAAGTTTGTCCAATATAGAATGCACCACAGTTACATGTGGCCAAATAAATGGCCCAATCACTACTACAATTAACGAACATTTTTAGATCAAAGACCTTTGCACAATTTCTACTTGAAAACTCAACAGGGATCAGGAGGATTATTCTCAGGGGAACCCATTTTCTTTTCAGTCAAAACATGTAAGATTTAACAATTTCCCCACTTCAGGTAGGAAAAGGAAAAGACCTAGATCTATACTGAGGAAAAGCAACCAGGATGGGATTTCATCTTTTGATGATACGTCCTCGGGAACAGACAATGAATCCCTGGTAGCAACAGGATCTCCATCCCCTAAAAGAAGTTCTGATGGTGTCCCTTTAGGAGCACATACAGACGGGGTGGGCGTAAACACAAGAAATGTTCACAACGTACAGGGATTGTTGGAGTTGGCTTTAGGGACATAAATCAATGTACTGTTAATAACATTTTGAATTTATCTGACCATGTCTTGTCTGATACACATGCCCAGATTTTGAATAAAGGTCTAAATTTTATACCAGGTTCCATTATTTCTGAAGATGTATTTGCACAAGATCTGTCGTAATTTTGTAGATTGATTAATTTGAGAATTTTTTTTGTTGCTCTGGTCCTGACATTGATAAAGGGAAATTCATATATCATCAATCCAATTTTTCTCCCCCCATGAATGCTGTTGTTCATCAGTTTCAAAACAGTGTTCTTAAGGATATCCATTTCCTCAGTTCAGACATGGTATTTAAACATAATAACATCACCCTTAATGAAAAACGGGCCATTTTGGGACTTCAGCAAAATAAACAGATTGTTATAACATCAGCGGACAAGGGAGGTGCCGTAGTGGTACAAAATTGGATTGATTATGATAGAGAAGCCTGTAGGCAGTTGTCTGATACCAGATATTATACACATATGGTTGTGGACCCTATAAAAAGATTTACTAAATGTATTGAACGGTTCCTTATGGATGCCTATGATAGGGGTGTAATTTCTCATGATATATTACATCAATTAACCATTAAGGACTGTAGCTCTCAATACATTTATTTTCTACCAAAGATTCATAAAGATGTTAAACATCCTCCCGGAAGACCAATAGTATCTGGTAGAAAATATCTGACTGAACCCTTATCTTTGTTTTTGACCAAGCACCTAAAACCTTTGTTACCATTTATTCGATCTAGGTTGAAAGATACAACAAACTTTCTACAAATTATATCCGACACCCAATTGGATGAAGATTGGTTCTTGCGCACGTTGGATGTGGGTGCTTTATATACCAATATTCCACATCAAGCGGGACTCAAGGCTTTGGCATATTGGTTAGATCATACAGGTATATATGGCCCCACATTTAACTCATTTTGGTGGATATGGCAAGATCGTTCTTACTTGTAATGTCTTCTATTATAAGGATGCATGTTTCTGGCAAATCAAAACTGCGGCTATGGGGGCTTCTTTTGCCCCCATATATGCTGACCTATTTATGGCTTATGTTGAAATCAAGCTTATATATGATTCTGCCAGAAACATGTTCTTTTCGGAGATGGACATCTGGAGACGTTACCTTGATGATGTGTGGCTAGTGTGGAGGGGCACTGAGTCCAGTTTACTGGCATTTGTTCAGTATTTGAACAACAACGAGTGGGGCCTAGGTTTTACAGAACAACATGACACTCATAATACAATTATTTTGGATGTGTCAATACACAAACTTTCGGATGGTACGTTAGAGACAAAGTTACATAGAAAGTTCCCACAATATAATTCGTTGTTACATGCATCCAGTTATCATGCTCCACACATAGCCAGAAACATACCAAAGTCTCAATTCATTAGAGCAAAACGTATCTGTTCAGAACAATCCACCTATTGTATGAATCAAGATGACCTTACATATAGATTCAAGCAAAGGGGTTATAAGGAAGGAACCATTGCAGTTGCAAAAAGTCAGGTTCAGAACATGGAACGTACTGATTTACTTGAGTACAAGTATAAGTCCAACACCTCATCCAAACCACTTAGACTTACTACAACTTATGGACGCAATACTAATGGTTTATTAAAGATTGTACAGTGTCACTGGAATATTCTACAGAGTGACCCAGAAGTTGCTAGGATCATTCCTGATAAATGTATGTTTTCCTATAGGAATGGTAAAAGTCTGAAATCTTACTTTAATCATTATAAAACTAGGGAATATAAGTCCATTGGTAGGATTCAGACAACCATCTCTGGTGACATCTTACATGGTTGTTTTCCTTGTGGCCATTGTGTAAATTGCAAATACATATGTAATACAAAGGAGTTTTCAAGTAGAAATTGTGCAAAGGTCTTTGATCTAAAAATGTTCGTTAATTGTAGTAGTGATTGGGCCATTTATTTGGCCACATGTAACTGTGGTGCATTCTATATTGGACAAACTTCTAGATGCATTAGGTTACGGATTTCAAAGCATTACAGCAACATCAAACAAAAGAAGTTGACCAATGCACTATACAAACACCAGTTGACACATCCATCTGCCAAATTTCTATTCACCATTATTGATATTATTCAGGGTGATCGGAGAAACAAAGCTGGTTGGCACAGCATTTTAAACTGTAAAGAAAAAAAGTGGATAATTAAGTTGGGTGGGCTTTTTCCCCCTGGGCTTAATGAATATTTATAAGTATTCCACCAATGGTATCCTTTGTCTGTACATTTAAACAGCTTGTAATGTAATTGTTTTTCTATACACTGATGAAGGCTGTGTAATTTACCAGCCGAAACCGGTATGCTTATACTTGCTGTGATGCCTCAATTTCAATATATTTTTTAAATCACCTTTTGCTGGCTCCATTTGTTTATCTCTTTTGGTCTACGTTTCTGGGGGCCGTGCAGTACCTACGTGCAGGAGGATGGTTTTGTTGGTGCAATCAGCAGTATATTGCCAAGGAGATGCATCTGGTACAGCCAGTCAGGGATTGTAAAAGTTGCCACTGCAAAGGTGTGTAAAACAATTATGACTTCATTGGCAGCCACACTTACAGAAGTTAAGCATTGCTGTATCCAAAAATCCTACCTATCTAGTTACACATTCTACAGAATAGTGTAAGACATGCAAGCACCACAGGAGAAGTCTGACACTTAAATAGTTTCAGCTCACTTGCAAAACAATGCCCTCATCAGTGCATTGAACCAGAGGTGAAGGCAGACAATATAATGTTGTAATCATGTACTCTTACTGATGTCACACAGAAACCTGTCATTTGAAGAATAGAAATGTCCCCCCACTTAACAAATGTTTGTACCACTTTCACTACGCAAACATTGAATAGATATTTTTTCAAATCATGACATTATTTGAAGCATTAATTTACATGTTTGTAGACATAATATTTCCTAAAAAGAAATTTTTCTTTAACATATGTGTAGAAAATTGTAAACACTATAGTACAAATAGCATGCATAGTTACACCCTTGCTTTGCAGAGAAGTTGTGGATATGAAAGGTGGGCTTAGGGGATGGTGGAGTCATCTATCATTTTAAAACATTTATCCAGAATAGAGATTGATTAAAAGCATGCTTACCTAACTGTAAACACCCTCACACATACAAATGTGCACACAAATGCACACACACACACACACACACACACACACACACACACACACACACACACACACACACACACACACACCTTCCATGTTGTGCATTGAACCTACTATCTATCCTGTTACACAACCTAGACAGCAATCTACTAGTTACAAGTGCCCCTGGGGAGATATGAATCTTAAGGGGGGAGAGAGTGCATATTTGCATTTCATAAAGGATAATTTTATAAAAAATTGGTATAAGAGAGATGTGTGCAGCATTAAATGTATTTTCTTCAAGGGAAGTGGAGACAGCAACAAGCATTACACACACTCACATGGACAAGTCTTCCATGGTGAACATCACACCTCTGACTTATTGAGTTACACAATCTAGAGAGTACAGTAACAGTCACAAGTGCCACATGAGAAGTCTGACTATTAAGGAGAAAGCATGTACTTTTGTCAGAATTACTTCATCAGTGTGTACCATACAAGCTATTTCTGTTAAAATTGGGAGAACGGAGTTGTGAGAACAGTCAAATGTATTATTCCCAGGGGAAGTGTACACAGCAGCAACTGTTACACACACACACGGCATTCATGTTGGGCATTGAACCTAATATCTATTTCATTACATGAGCTAGAGAGCACAGTATGAGCCACAAGAATGACAAGAGAAGTCTGACTATTAAGGGGAAAGATAATTTTAATAGGATGACCTCATTGGGGTGTGTCATACAGGAAGGTTCTATAAAATTTGAAATAACAGAGCTGTGAGAAAAGTTAAATGCACTATTCTCAGGGGAAGTGTGCACAGCAGCATGAGTTACACACAAGGACACACACAGACACACACACAAAAGTCTGTCATATCGGGCATTGAACCTCCTACCTATTTACATTATACAATTTAAAGAGCACTGTACTACTTGCAAGCAGCACAGGAGAAGTCTGACTCTTAAGGGAAGAAATGGTGTACTTTTGTCAGGATGACCTCTTCAGTGTGTCTCATATAGGATGCTGCTAAAAAATTACAATAAGAGAGTTGTGAGAAAAGTTAAATGTATTCTTCTTAAGAAAAGTGTAGACAGCACCAAGTGTTACACATAGTCACACACACCTACACAGACACAAGTCATCCATGTTGGGTTTTTGAACCTCCTACCTATCTAGTTTACACAATCTAGAGAGCACTGTACTAGTTGCAAGTACCACAGAAGAAGTCTGAAATTGCAGGGGAGAGAATGCACTTTTGTCAGGATGACCTCATCAGTGTTTGTCATGCATGATGTTACAGTAAAAATTGGGATAATGGAGTTGTGAGAACAGTTAAATGTATTCTTCTTAGGACAAATGTATACAGCATCAAATGTTGCACAAAATATCTCATACACACACAGACACACACAGACACACACACAAACATTCACACACACACACACACACACACACACACACACACACACACACACACACACACACACGCGTGCACACACACACACACACACACACACACACACACACACACACACACGTGGGCATCAAATCTCCTACATATATAGGGTACACAATCAGGAGAACATATACTACTTGCAAGCACAACAACAGAAGTCTGAATCCTAAGGGGAGTGAGTGCACATTTGCCAGGATGACCTCATCAGTGTTTCTCATACATGATGTTGTACAAACTGGGATAATAGAGTTGTGAGAATAGTTAAATGTATTATTCCATGGATACATGGACACAGAACCACGTATTACACACAGTCTCACACATGCACAAGCACACCCATACACATATCTTATATACTGGGTTTCGAACCTCCTACCTACCTGGTTACACTATTTAGAAAGCACTGTATTAGATGCAAGTGCCACAGGAAAAGGTGGACAATATGTATGTGAAGCTGGGCATTGAAATATTTGTAAAAAAGCAATGTTTGGAAGAGATGATACTATTAATCAGACTCTGTGCAACAAATGCATATGTCTGCACAGGAAAATGTAACATCGCTATGATAATCACAATTATGTCATACTTTTATAATGAAATTTTGATATTGTTCATACTGTACATTATGTTACTGTGAGAGACATTTTCATGTTCAATATAATGAGATGACAAACACATTGACTGTTGCACACCATTGGATTATCAATTAAAAATTCCTTTGATGTGGTGGGCATGGCCAAGTTGGTGACAGGCTAGCAGTACTGTTTCACCTCTCTGCTACATGAATTATATTTCTGACAAGAATTAATAGTTTGAATTCATCCTTTTATTTTTATGGAATTTTATTCCTTTTTTCATATTGGAAGACGTTATCTATTTTTATATCATTCTTCAAGTGTTTTCCTATCATTATATAAGTAAAAAGGTATATACTCATTAACTTAAAATGATTTTCTCCAAATCCAACTCATAAGATATGTCAGTTAAAAAGGAATTATAGTCAGGTCTTACAAATGTCCAAGAACTATCATTTAAAATGGATAAAATGGACAGTAAACTGGACAATTTTAAAGAAAAATGTTCAGAGCAATTTAATCAACTACATAAAATGTTGAAACAACAGAAAGTGCAGATCTCAGGCATGGAAGATGCTTTAAATGATGTTGAAAGAAGGGTAGCAGAGAATGAACATAATACTGAATTCCTATTAAAACACCTTATTACTAAATAAATAGAACCAATCTCCGAGAAACAGTATTCAGATTTATGGATTACCAGAGAAAACTGAAGGTGACATCATTATTCATTTTCTTACCACATGGCTTTCTAAGACTTTGAACCTTCCAGAGGCATTGCCTTTTGGCATTGAAAGAGCCGACAGGTCACTGGTGGTTCCTTCATTGACAAAATGGACAAATTCAAGGTCCATAACTAAATTTCTTTCTAGTCAAGACAACAAAATTATCTTAAAAACTGCATGGTCAAATTCTCTGATTAACTTTACTGCACATATCATAAGGTTTGACAATGATTATTCATCCTCAGTAATACATAAAAGAAAATAATTTTTCGTTTAGTGAAGGAACTGAAAATGTCTCAAATCAAAGTTCATTTGTTATTTCCAGCTAGACTGAAGGTTCTTCTGCCTGGCAGAGTCAAAATATTTGAATCTTTAGAAACAGTGGTGTCTTTTTCTTTAAAGACAAACACAATTTTAGACCATCTATAGGGCATGTATTGTAGTGGTGCTTCTTTGAAGAGACAGGCAGAAAAAAATACATGGAAGACAACTGAAAAAAAGCTAAAAGACAAATATGTGTTTTTCTCCTTTACTCCTTTTTTTTTATTTCAGCAAGACACAGGTAAACTTGTTGTATCCAGACACATGTATAACATAATGTTTTATAGCCTTTTAACAATTGTCTTTATTATATAATCCTGAGGAAAGGACAATAACCAAGTCATAAATGATAGGTAAAAGTGTTTTTATTTATAATGGGCTGGATTCACGATGGCTTGCACGGAGTCTAAGAGTAGAGTAAGACTCCATGCAGCCATCATGTCCGATGAGCGATCCAGGAACAGCCTGTAGGATCTTTTAAGAGAGCTCCTAAAACGGCTCCTACACGGACAGGGCAGGGATATGCAAATTACCTCAATTGCAGGCAAATGGCATGCAAATGAGGTAGATTTGCGATTCAGGAAACCCGTACCTGTCCGAGTAACAGCAGTGTTATTTGCAGAAATGTACTCAGTTGACAACTGAGTAACGTTCTGCAAATAGCAAAACGGAGCCATGACAGCTCCAAATAAAGGTTGTATCCAGTGCAGGAAGCATTTCAATGGCCAAATATACGGCCATTGGAAATGTTTCCTGATGCAATATAAAAATAAAAATTATTTTTTTTTCACCGATTTCTGACGTTTAAGCCGTGCAAACGGGCTGCGCTCTAAAACCCAGAATACTAAAAATGAAAACCCAAAAATGTGGATTTTATAGAAATTGTTAATGTACAATGCAAGGGAATGGCAGGCTGAAGACAACATGGCCACCGAATAGTGGTTGCTAAGGGGGGAAGCTCAGTCTAAGACATGTAACCAAGCATTAGTAGGCAATCCTATGTAAATGAGTGTTAGGATAGTGAATCGCAAGTTTACATAGCAAATGAGGACAGTCAGTGGAGTGTAGGAGTAGGATATGGGGAGTAACAGAGTAGAAGATAGGTGACATCATGAGGGGGGTATGTATGAAAGAAGTGAAGCTCATTGGAGCAGAGTGGCATGTGTCAGCTGTCATTTATACATCATGGAAAGAGGTGTGTCAACAGGTAGGCTAGGGAAAGGCAAGAAATGGAAGGTGTATGCTGTGGATAACACCAAAGTTTCTTGCTGAGCGGGTATGCATGCGTGTGCGCCTGTAAACCCGAGTAAGACAGTGTGCTCGCGTGTAAGCATGAGTGCACACGTTTAAGCCGGAGTAAGCATGTATAAGGCTGTTTAAGGAGTTGTAAGCACGTTTGTGCTTGTGTGCACGCATTTAAACCCAAATAAGCAAGTTTTAGTCCATGTAAGCATGTGTGCACATGTGTTAGCAGCTGTGTGCATGTTTGCACTTGTGTGCTCGGCGCTCCCCCCTGAGGAAACAGAAAAGAAAAAGGAAGCACAACAAATAGTAGGAAGCTACCAGGGAGTACTAGCAGAGCTAGCACATGAAAACAATCAGAATCAGGCAATTACACAGGCATTACACTAGCCCAGCCCAGCCTAGCACTTAAAACTCTGCAAACAGCAGTCCATTATGTTTCTCACAAGAGACACTGCAGTAAGCTAATAGAAGTGAAAACTGAAAAAGCTTTACTGAGACAAAGAAATGTTAGGGGCTGCCATTGCTGTTATAAGGCAACATAGGCAACATGCTGAGGGTGGTGACAATGGAAATGCTGCAGGACAACCCACAGTGAGGAGACGGAGAAGAGTGTACAGGCCCAGGGTAATCTAATAGGGGCTACATGAGCTGGAGATAGTGGAGCGTTATAGAGTGGACAGAGACCTCCTGCAGAAAATTGTTGAGCTGTGCAGACCACGCCTCACACACAGAACCAACAGAGGGGAACCCATCCCAGTGAAAACCAAGGTATGTGTTGGCCTAAGAATACTAGCAACAGGTACCTTCCAGAGACCAACTGGTGATATGATGGGGATATCACAGGCATCAGTATCCAGGGTACTACACCATTTTATGGATGCCATGTCAGCACATGTCAGTGATCATGTGTATTTCCCCAATTCCCGTGAGGTATTGGCCAGCAATATGCATCTCTTCCAGCAAATAGCAGAATACCCTGAGGTAGTGGGTGCAATAGACTGCACACAAATATGCATCAAAGCACCAGCCGGCGAGCGGGGTAGGGTGTACTTCAACCACAAGGGCTTCCCCTCCAACAACTTCCAGTTCATGTGTGATGCCCAGGGCATAATACTGAATGTGTGTGCAGGCTGCCCTGGAAGCTACCATGATTCCCATATCTGGCATCTGACACAGCTGTACCAGACATTTGTCAATGGGGACATCCCACATGGTCACCTAGTGGGGGATGCTGGCTATGCACTGGAGCCATGGCTGATGACACCCATCAGAAATGCACACACACCTGAACAGGAACGCCATAATGAGGCACACGCACAAACACGTAATGTAATAGAGCGTGTGTTTGGGCTGCTCAAGTCATGGTTCCAGTGCCTGGACACATCTGGTGGAGGCTTGCAGTACTCACCAACTACATGTACCCAAATTGTCATGGTATGTGCTATGCTACATAATATGATCCTGTGAAAACAGCTGCAGTAGGACCAGCATAGGCCTGGGCCAAACAGCCCCCCACCATTGCCAAGGCCATCACAGGCAGAGTGTGACTCGGAGGAGGAACAACCTGAGCCTGCCCCAGTAGGCAGAAGGAGGCATGCCCAGTATGCTTTGGCCTTGGCAAAGAGGCATCAAATAGCACATACACTGGCTCAGTAGGAACTCTGGAAATGATACCTCTCTCCGACTTGCACATAAAGTAAAAGGGATGCCTAAGTTGACACTACCTGCTTCCAAACATGTGCAGGGAGTGTAATATGTGCATCTGACATAGGCAGCCCTGCAGCACCACCTAAGGCATGAATGCCATGTGTTAAGCAATATAAAGCAGTGCTAAACAGCAATTACCACCATGTAGTATATGCAAACAAAATCACACACACCAACTAGTACGACTGTGGTCAATGTTCAGTAATATTGGGCAACGTCCAGCAATGTTGGTGAATATTGAGCAATGTCGGACAAGCCTGGTCTAAGTAGGGCATAGCTGAACAAAAGCCAACATGCTAATATTTGCTTAACAGGCCCTTAAGCAGTCTGGTCTGCTCAGTATGAAAATATAAAGCAGTGATGGGTCTTGAACCCAGGATACTGTGCACTATAGCCAGAGTACTGAACCACTAAACCATGACACTATTGCAGTGGTACACCTGTATGATGGAATGTTGATAAGTCTATGCAAAGTATTCCATGGAAACCCTGCAGGCACAGCATAATCCTTGTTGAGTTATGACAGAAAGGTGAGTCCTGCAGTGAGAACAGAACCTGACTTCCAACACACACAGTATGAATGTTAATATTGGTCATGTTCTCACACATCAATAAATGTAGTGGACCTCAGCAACATACTGAAGGGTCACACTGGGCATGCTCACACACTTGAATAAATGAGACAAATGTCAGGCAACAAAACACGGAATGGCAGAACTGGGCATGCTCACACACTTAGGCCATGTCTGAGTACAGCAGTGGGCCACGCATATCTGGCAGTTGCATGTGTTAACCCAGGAACCTGTCACTATACAGCAATACCCCCTGTGCACACAGTTACATGAAAACAGACACATCTATAATATAGTGGAACCCTGTCATAATCAAATATGTTCTGCAGATACCGAAGTTGTTCATGGAAACTGGTAAAGCAAAGATGATAAAGACCTGCAAACAGTATCAGCAATAAACATTGTGCATCTTGAACATTAGCATAGGTTCAGAGGTCAATACTAGGCTATCTGCCCTAGGGCATGTACAAGCCTAGCCAGAGTGTGTTTGGCATTCACAACCCTGTCAGATTACTACACTGTGTGTGTGAATAGTAGGTCACACAAGATAGCCCATGTACATTTAGGCTAGTGTGCCTTTGTCTAGCAGGGACACAGAAGATATCCCAGGGGTAAATATACGATCACCCATACAGTCATCAAGATGTCTCCAGTAGGTGGTCAGTGGGTGGCTCTGCCTATGTGAAACTGGGATTACATTCTGTAGTGAGTGGAGCCTCTGGGATAAGAATCTGTCCCTCCACAATGTCCTATTAACATCTGTGCTGAGGTATACGTCCCTGGAGTGTGTAGCTCCAAGGGAGTTGGATATCCTGAGGTGGAGTATGTCCAGTAATTCTGGGTTGGGTATATCTGTAAACAACAGGCACACATCATATCTGAGTAGGTGGTAAGCGACTGAGTAGAGCTGGAGTTACTGCATCTGAACTATGCAGGGCATCTGTGTGAGTCCCTAGATCTGCTTGGTGAGGACCTTCCGTGGCCAGTACAGTTGCTGCAGGTGTCAGGTAAGGTACACCCCAAATGTGGCATTGTAACCAAGCATGGATGTGATGAGTATAGGGGCACAATGACCTCACTCGATCTAGATGTGAAACCATATGGGATAAGGTGGCCCACATAGAAGGTGTGTCCAACCACTTTGACAATGTGAATGTTAAAGGTGACATTACGAACAAGTCATGTCCCCAAACCCCTAACAACTCCTACCATATGTAATGGAGTACTACCTATGTGGTAATGTGTGGGCATGTTGTTATTCCCAAAGGGGATGACTATGCAACTAATGGCATTTAGCTGTAGGCCATGGCTCAGGCACCAGTCATCCATCTCTGTGAGACCCTGATTGAGTATGCATGTGGCAGCTGGAGAGTTGATCATGGCACCCAGTTTGCAGTCAAGTGCAAACATGTTCAGCCATATTCCCCCTGTGGTAGCCTATATGTAAGACAAATATATACTGAACAAGAGAGGTCCCAGGACCAAGCCGTGTGGGATGCCATGTGTAACTGGTGTATAGTCAGACATGGCACCTGCAATTCTGACCATGTGGGTGCTATCCCTGATCTAGGTATCAATCCATTGTGTGAGATATGTGTCCATATTGATGCTGGTGAGCCTATGCATAATGGCCCAGTGGGTTATTGTGTTGAAGGGTTTTGCAAGGTTCAGGTAGGCTGTGTGGACAGCTGTCCCTATGTCGATGGACCTGTTAGCCATTTAAAGAATACAAACAGGTTCAAGAGGCAAGATCTGCCCACAACAATGCTGAAATGTGTAGGACACAGTGTCTGTAGGTTCCCGATGTCTATGTGTATGAGTCCTATGACAATACGCTCCATAGCTTTGCAGAACAGGTTACATAGGCTTATAGGGCAATATTGTCTGTGGTCCATTGTAGCACCAACTCTGTGGAGCAGGACCACTGTCGCTGTACGCCATTCCTTGGGTACATATCCTGTGGTAACTCCGATATTGAACAGTGATGTAATGTGAGGGTTGCATCTGTCATGATGTTCGTGTATGATGCAGGCTGGGACACCATCTGGTCACATTGATACTGTGATGTATGCTGTGGGGAGGGCAGCACTCACCTGTTACTGTGTGATGTCAGGGAGGTTATACTCTGTTGGGATGGATAGTTGCTCCTTAGGGGGGATGGGTGGGAGACATCTGCACTGAACCTGTTTGCCAGGATGTAGGCAATGCCAGTGGGTTCAGGGTAGGTTTAGTCAGTATGCAGTAACTCACAGCATATCAGTGAGTGTCCACCCAGGTTCCTGACATAACTGAAGAAAGCCGTGTGATAGTCCTACATGTCTGTTGCAGTTGTCTGGTAGAAGCGGCCCTTAGAAAAGTCCATGAGTGATTGTAGCTGTCTGCTAGTACAGATCACAGATGCCTTCCCAGTCTGGGATTGTGCTCTATCATGTAGTAGCTTCCTCCTGACATTGTACAGCTTATTAATGGCTGGGGTCCACCAGACATGTCCCCTGCCATTGTAGTAGTGGGTCCTGTTGTTATTTGGGATAGCATAATCCATGCAGTCCACTGGGTGTCCATAGAATGTGTATGTAAAGGATGCGGCAGTGTGAGCCATATATGCCACTGTCTCAGGATCTCTGAAGGATACCACCTTGCTTCAGTGAAGTGAGATGTTGGCTCATGAGAAGTTCACCAAGATTACCCTGGATGGGTGTGTGGAGGGTATATGTATGTCCTGTGAGATACATGTATGTTCTGACCTTACCAATGAGGGGTATATCACTGGTGTGGAACATAGAGTCCCCATGTTGGTGATGATCAGGTCCAATATGTATTCCCCCTTGTGGCTGTGCTGACTGGTTGTGCCATAGCATATGAGTCCACAAATTGTAGTGACTGTTGGGTGAGGGTGTCGGGGCTTGAGTAGTATCCCCAGTCAATATTTGTGTATATGAAGTCACACAATATAATGGTGTTTGTGGAGACCTTCATATTCTCCATAGTTCCCATGAAAGCCGAGTGTGGTTCCTGAGTTTGGGAGTGTGTTCTGTAGCAGGCAACAAACTGAAAGGCAGTATTGCACAATGGTAGTTGTATATGTATGGTCTGTGATGCTTTGTGCAGTGCTACTAACCTGGAGGTGTGTGTATCTGTGATGTATATGGATACTCCCCCTAGATGTGTTGTCTGTTCCAAGTCTTGTTGTCAGACAGCATGGTATGAAACATAACCTGGTAGTGCTGGTGTGCATAAGCGAGCCTGAACCAGGTGTCTGTCAGTGCACAGATATTGCTATCCTCCATACTGAGGAGAGTCCTGAGTGGCCACAATATGAGGTTAACACAACTGTTGTTGAGCAGCATTACCCTTAGTTTCATTTAACCTGTAATGTCTATGGAGGTGGGTTTGTCTTCTGAGCCCTGCTTAAAAAAGGCACTATGGTGGTAGCAAGAGCCTTAGCCAGCATTCCAAAGTCCAAGGGTGACAGGTGCAAGCTGTCCATAGTGAAGCTACATGGCATGTTGAGCATGTCACCATATGCTGACAGACACTGTATCCCCTATGAATGAAACAAATTTGTTAGGCAACTGTTAAATGTGATATGTGTGTCTGTATACTGTGACATCATAATTGGTGGGTGTAAGATGCTAGACAAGGTCAGGGTCATACTGGCCTGGGCTACATGATCAGAGTGTTCCTCCATGTATCATGTCATGTGGTCCAGGGAGTAATGTCTGAGGTTATACACACCAGCATGGACAATGATGGTGCCAGTCTTGTACTTGCTTTGGAGTGACCTGACTGCCTGTGTTATGCGGCAGATCCTGGCACCCAACAGACAGCCCAAAGTGACTATTCCCTTGTTAGGGCTGGTGAGTGGTACGTCAGTGTGTCTGACAATAAGTGTCACCTATTACAAGTGTATTAGGTGTGTTGTTTAGCCCGAAGGGCAGTGACTGTGTGGCACACTGACATTGTGAACATTGTGATATGTGGGTATTGTAGTGGGGTAGCAGGTGTGTGTGTGTCTGCTTTGGAGGTCTCTGCTGCTTAGGTAGAGTACATTTACAGCATCCAAGTATGTCTATGTGTGCTAATGTGGTTTGAGTGCTGTTGCTAGAGAATATGTGAGACTGATATGTGGTGTGTGTGGTTACCTTCACCACCTGATAGACTGTGCCAGTCATGGGTCGAGAGAGTTCAGCTCCCTGTATGTCTATATAGGTGCATCTCACACATATATCTGAGTTTGTCGGGAGGAGGAGAGGGTTGTCTGTGTACATGAGGCAGATGTGACATTGTGTCAATATCACAATATCCACCAGCTGGACTGAAGAGTACACACAAAACCGACCCCTGGACATGCCAGGATATTATCATGACATACTCTGTAGCCTGATCACAAAGGATCAGTATGGTGTTAAGCATGTAAAAGAGTATAACAGGGATTAGTGCTCATGTTCATTGGTGTTTTGTAAAGAGTAGCTGAGAAGGAGTCCAGACTGAATCATGACACCTCCTTCAGCTATGTCATAAATATCAATGTACACCCATATATGTCCTGAGTCAGGGCCAACTGTACCTGAGTGACAATGCCGACATCATGACAGACAGCCCCATATGTCCATACCCATCCCCTGCTGACAATAGTCCACATCATCATACCAGGAGATATCACATGTAGAATGGATGAGCAGCTACCCCCACTGCCAAAAGCATGGCAGCAGGTGGAATACATTGATTCCCAATATGTGTCATGCACAAACTACAGAACAAACAGATCATGCACCTGAACAGTCAGCTGAGCCTCACCCCTACACAGGATGTGGAACCATTGAATGTGTCACAGCTACATATGGCACTCCCACAAGTGTTGGTGCACAACACACCATGGGAAGTCAAGTCCAGTATGCCTATGAGGTCTGATCTGCAAGGTCATGGAGTCCATCATGGTTGCAGTCATAAACAGAGCTATTGGAAGCTGACATACACACAACCCTACCAACTGTGGTATGTTCATGTGCGGATCATGGTTCCCAAACATGCTAGACTGTTTGCAAGGCAGCCACCCAGGACATACATCAATGAACACATCTACACATGTGTCACATAGACTTTGAATAGCCCTTTATCAACATCCCAGACACATGTAGTATCCACAAAACCAACAAGCTGTGCATAAATATGTGTTGACATATGACGGAATGTCAATGTGTCCACAGATAGATCACACAAGGTAAGGATTCTGAGGTCTTGTTCAAGCTGTTGACACCTGCTGACCCACATGGACCATTCCTGGAATGGCATAAAACAAAGTGTACACACATCACCATGTCCAGTCTGATCTGTCACCCTATAAATACAGCAGGAGAAAGGAAACCAGCCAATAAAGCAAATAGTTCTTTGGAAAGTCTGATGATGTCACCATCCTACAAATACAGCAGGAAAAGGGAAACCAGCCAGTAAAGCAAATAGCGCACTGTGTTAATGTGTCCTTCACTAGTGTCATAACATAGTTCGATAGGGGTTTGAATCCTGCAAACTGTGAGTGGGGGTGGGGTGGTGTGTGTGTATGGGTGCAATTGACTTTGAAAGGAGTGTCCGTTTTGGAGACTGTGAAAACACACTAAAAGAGATACATTCCTCTTTGGAAAGTCTGATGATGTCACCATCCTACAAATACAGCAGGAGAAGGCAAACTAGCCAGTAAAGCAAATAGCGCGCCATGTTAATGCGTCTCTCACTGGTATCATAACATTGTTACGTAGGGGTTTGAATCCTGCAAACAGTGAGTGTGTGTGTGTATGTGTGCAGTCCTCTTTCAGCAGAGTGCACATTTTGGAGACTGGCAAAATACACTAACAGAGGTACAGTCCTCTTTGGAAAGTCTGATGATGTCACCATCCTACAGATACAGCAGGAGAAGGAAAACCAGCTAGTAAAGCAAATAGCACACCATGTTAATGCGTTTCTTTTCAATATCATAACATAGTTGGGTAGGGGTTTGAATCCTGCAAATGCTGACTGTGTGTGTGTCACTGTTGGTCAATGCAGTGTGGGTTTTGCTTTTACCATGGTATGACATAGTATGATGACAACAGTAAGTGCATTGCACACATCAGGTATCTGCGTGGCAAATATATATGTGTACATGTCCCCTCAATCAGTACATAGGTGTGAAGCCTGCATACTACATGAATACATTTGTTTCCATTGACAGGTTGTGCTGCTGCTTCTCAGATCGTAGGTCACATATGTATGTATGTGACACGGCCATCCACTGTCATGTTCTGTGGCCAAGGTCATCTGTGGCACACACACCCATGACAGTTACTTAAGAGTAGTGTGAGTGAGGGTATATGCCTGGGGTATATGTCAGACATGGTCATACACAACAAAGTCTGCCAAGAATGGACAGTCTTTATAGGTGTACGACTGCCTTGTGGATATGCATTCAGGCCTCTAATGTCTTATGTGATACACCTTGGGACTCCACAATACCTATGGATATGTGGATACCAAGGGACACATGACATAACATGGGTCTGTATGTACACAATGGTACCCAACATACATGTTGAGGGCTACCACCTGTGTGGTACTGATGGGATAGTATGTATAGTACATGAGGATGACTATGCCATAGTCGGCTTACTGCTATACAGCATGTATCAGACAACAGGTATCTGTCTGTATGATACCCTTGTGTAGGATATGTGTCCCATCCAGGGAATGCATTGTAGGCCAATCCATGCATTCCCAGATTTGGATGGACACATCCCTAGTGTGTCTGCATGTACCTAAGGGGGCTATATGACACACAGGTGTGGTCACAGTAATGGGTGGCGGTCATTACCACTGGTTAGTGTTATAGTGTAGCACCAGAAGGATCCAATTGATACTGGGTTCCCTACTACTGTGTGTCATTTGTCAGGACATCATCCAATGATTGCTTATAGTCATGCTGTTGAGGTTGTGTATACTACCAGACCGCAAATCATTGACAGATATTAACGGTATCACCCACAGCATAGTGTCAACCCATGTCATACACACGTCTACCCATGTTAGTACATAACTGTAGTAGAATGCATACTGGCCATTGAAAGATGCTATGAGATGTTAACAATGTGTACAACAGGGTATGCCACATGTCCCATGTGTCCACTATGCACGTACATCCAGACAGTGCGCACCCACCATGTTCACAGATGTACACTTGCTAATCTGTACTGCACACATCACACACGTACTGTCCACTCACTAACACATGCTGGCAACACATCACACATCAGCCAAGTGGCACATGGGTGGATAATACATACTCAGACCTAACAGTGGTGTAAACAATGCTACATTGACAATCAGAGCTTTGATGCATAATGTCTGCTCAGATATACCTACAAGGATGTAGTTACACTTCCTTGTTGACAACTTGCTATTATTGCTACACTGCTATAGTGTCACCCTGTGCATCAGCACCATGTTAGCCTGTCCCTCCATCAATAATGCAGATGACAGGAGGTGGCACAGGTATCATCATATGCACAGGGCATTTTGTTGTTTGCCAGAGCCTGACATTGACCCATCCAATCGACATGTCTGTGTGTGTGTGTGTGTGTGTGTGTGTGTGTGTGTGTGTGTGTGTGTGTGTGTGTGTGTGTGTGTGTGTGTGAGGGACAACAGTACAGCATGGGCCAATGTTGATGTAATGTGTGTGTGTATGTGTGAGCCCTAGTTGTTTGCTTAATGTGTGTGTGTCTGCATGCACACAGCTCCACCATGTGGCTGCCATATACGGTGGTTTGTGGGACAGCCACAGACTGTACCTGCTAGGCTGTACAGATCACTGTCTCTGGCCATGGACACAGTACCTGTGCCTGGCAGGGGTGCTACGGACAGTATCGGGTACCAACCCTGACTGGGTACTGTCATCAGAGGCAGAGGTATGATGACTGGACCCATGTCCCTGCTGGGACTGGCCAGAGCCACGTGCACATGGTCTACTGGGACGGTCAATGGACAGGCCAGCACCAGCATTGCTGGGGCTGGTACTGCCACTACAGGAGTGGCTGTGAACTGTGGGCTGTCTGCGACCACTGCCAGCTGTTGCTGTTGCTGGCATGCATCCGCGTCGACGTCGCAACCATCCCGCACGGTCCTGGCTCAAGGAAGACATGTTGTGGAGGGCATCTATTGTCTCCCCCCAATGTCTATCAATGACCTCGGTGTAAGTCCGGATGGCACCGGCAAGGTCACGGATGCTGTCATTGATAGCGGTGTAATGTGCCCTCTGCGCCCTAAGTCCCTGCCTGGTGTACCGTTCCATACGTGCCTGAGCCTGCATTACAGCCCAGAACATAGTGGTCATCATAAGACCTGTGAGGGCACGCCTGCCAGGGGCAATACGACCAGTGGTGCTCCCCCGAGAACCCCTGGACCTCCGCCTATGTGGTACCATTCTGGGTCTATGGCTATGGCTGCTGTGAGGGGATGCAAGTGCCATGGGTACCACACTCTCCTGGTCAATGCCAACTGTATGCTGTCCCTCGCCTATGGCCATTGGTGGTGAGGGATGTAATGGCAGTATGAGTGTGTGCATAGATGGGGTTGAACGCTGTGTACTGTCGATTGGCGGACCAACGACAGACCCTGTCAAATCTCCCTGTGCCAAAATACATGTGTCATCATCACCACTATCCGTGGCAGTGGCTTCAGGTCGCCTGCTGCTTTCGCCAACCCCTAACTCAGCACCTGTGAGAGGAAGACAGGAAACACACTTTACGGTCTGCACATGCACACATGCACACATGCACACATGCACACATGCACACATGAACACATGCACACATGCACACATGCACACATGAACACATGCACACATGCACACATGCACACATGCACACTCCTCACTACAGCAGATACACACACACAACAGCAATCCAAAACATACTCAATAGTGGTTGAAGGTGGGTGACAGTATCACAAGGCAAACAGTCACATCACACGTGTCAGCATGCAGAATAAGTGTTGATCAAGTCCATGCAGTGTGAGTGTAGACAGCCATAGTTAATGACAGTGTACATGGCTGTGGTGCATGTGTGTACATGTTCAGTGATTGCCTACACCCTGGAACACAATGTGTACAAGGACACAACATTTCTGTGCAAGTATTATAAGCTCTGCAATGTCCTGTGCACCATCACTCACAGGTATACATACCATGGCTGCATGTGTTATCTGTGTGTCACATGGATTTCCATGTCTGATTGCAGTGTCTGTGTCTGTAGCAGATAATTGTGGACACAGGTGTAGCACATGCATGCTATGTACACACACGGGATGAGTGGTGCATGTGTACGTGATGGAATACCAATCCTGGACATGGCCATTGTAACTGTATGGGGTGTAGTACCATTAGCCATCATCATCATGCATCATGTGGTCACTCAAGGCCACTAAAGTGTGCTAGACCACCGCCTAGCATGCTGTACCTGAACTGCAGTGCCATGGCTAAGTTCACAATTACAAAGCCATGTTGCACAAGGGTGCCCAATAGGGAGCATTGCCTAACATGACTGTGTTATGTGTTGAAGAGTGTTGCACAGCCCCATGCTAGGCCCCTACTCCTCAGGTATAATATGTGTGGTGTGTGGATGACATATGGGATACTGAAGTGTGACCTGGCAGCGGGTGTCTGGTTACAACATGTATAGCATGTTGAGGTGTACTGTGTATGACAAACGTGTTATGTTGTGTACATGTGTGTCAACTATGCCTATCCAATGTGCAGTACAGTGTTGCCACATTTGTGTCTGATGCTCTGTGCATTGCATGTGATTGAGGCAGCTACTGACTTTACTGAGATGTTTAACATCTCACAGCAAACATGCACAGCATGCATTATGCGTAGGTGTGTTATGTGTACATGGCCTACACCTCACCTATGACATGCACATTTCAATACCAATTTTAAAGTGTTAACACACTCACCAGCATGTGTTGTCTGCCCTGCTGTCACACCAGAGGGACCTACAAGAATATGACACAGTTTGTCAGTGGCCACAACTGTGGCATTGCTACTGTGAGTGTGCTAAACTACAGTAGAACAACAGGCATAGGTGTACAGATACTATTCACAATATCAGTATTGCACACAATAGGCAGCACAACTGCTAAACACAGTACACATCTCACATATGCATAATCTAACAATACAGGTAACAGTAGTCTACAGCTAGGGCATGTTACCTGCACGCTCCATGTCACCATGCTGGGTGGCTCCGGCCTCCATGATGACACATGTGTGATGTTGTTGCTGCTGTAGGCCAGGAGCCACCACACTTAGGAGCAGTTCCTCCACTCTGGTGAGGGGGGGATGTATGGCCACCCCACCACCTGTGGCAAGCTGTTGTCTATGGATATCAGACGCACGCCGCCGGACATGTCTAATTAAATCACTGCAGTGATGGCGTACCTGCTCATATGTCCGGTTATGCATGCCTATGTCATTTACCCGATGAACAAGATCTTGCCACAGTGCAGTATGCTCCTGCTGGTGCTGGCTGGCCCTGGAAAACAGCAGGGTATAGTGCTGAACCAGGCTGTGGTGGATTTCCTGTTCCTCTGTGGCTGTGTAGGAGGGATTCCTTTGATGAGCCATAAGCCTGGAAGACAAGTAAACGATATGTGTGAGCAAGTCATGTGGCACACTTAATATTATACAGTACAGATATCAGTTAACTGCCATATATAGCATCTGTTCATCTGTCAGAGGATACACACATTCAATACCACATATCAGTGCTCAGCCCACAACTGGCTGACAGTGCCTGCCACACTCCATATAACAAACCAGTATACACCAGTACTCGGCACAGTGTTTGGGATCCAATGCACAGCCTTGCCATGGGGGTACATATCAAGCTAATGCATGAAGAAATATGTCATCCATTGCAATGAATGTGAAGTACAGTTACAGTATAACCAGTAACCCACCCTAGTCGTTGATGCCATACCCCTACCTAACATATGTGCACAGTTGTTAATATAGCTGGCATACTGCTGTAACAGAGTATACATGTTGCTAGGTACACACGCAAACCCTGCAACACACATGTGATTGCGGACATGGTACAGGCATCATTACACACACATCAGACATTCATACAACACACAAATGTATGCTGACACAGATGAGCATTTCCTGTGTACCTTACAGTACTGTGTGCCCCTACTTACAGATACCTATGCCTGAGGTATGTAATCTGTGCAGACTACAGGAAACACACAAGACAGTGTTACCAGGAATGTGAACATACACCATACTGTGCTGTTTAGGCCTACAGCTTCAGGTAGTACAACAGTGCAAATGTCAGCTGGATTCACCAGCAGTACCACTTACTGAGCATACATGTATTGCTTCAGCCTACGATGGGACACCACAGTCGTACACAAGGAACTATGTCACAACATATGCCATCCTACTATGTCTGCATCCCAATAACTGACACATCTTTCTCTGGCCTCACACCTAGGACACAAACGACCATGACAGAAACAACCTCACACTAAGCTATCACACCATTACAGACCTTGCACACATTCACTGTCACACTCATTCCACCTCACATAGCAGGTATTGCACTGAGTACATGTGTGTGTGCATTGTGTCATAGGTAGGTAATACGCTATTGGCCCTAGGGCCTACAGCAGCCTAGCCATATGCTACCCTGGCCTTTGACACACATGTAATTTGATTTCACTTGCTCCTGTCAACTGGATACACAGAGGTGATTCCCAGGGCGTGTTACCTATCCCACAGACAATCATCAGGGGTATGTATGACATCTGCTACTGAGGAGCCTTGTTTGTTAATGCTGTGTGGTTTACTCCAGAGTATGGCATATTTGCCAATAGGAGCCTATCCCTCCAGCATGTGCTGTTTAATGAGGTGGCAGGGATTAGGGACCTGGGCCATGTAGCCCGGTGGGATTGTGAGGTGTTGACATGGTGGTTGTCTGACTGCTATGGGTGTGACATACCTCTGTATGTTCGGCAGAGGTAACCTCTGGGTGGCCAGTATGCAACGCACTGTAGCTGTGGTTATGTGAGTCAGTCTGCATAGGGTATGTGTTTGAGGGCAGTATTACTCTTTGTGAGGTATGTCTGTGGCCTTTCCACTTGCTGTAGTTGTCATGTGAGGTACATACCACATGGGGCATTGTGATGAGTACAGGGGAACACTGACCAATATTTCCGTACATGACACATCGTTTGTGATGACACGTACCACGTAGACAGATTACAAGACTAGTGTGGCACTGTGAATATCAAAGGGGAGGCTACTGTCCACCTGTGTCCCATGTTCCCTTCTGACACCTTCAGTGTTAGGCAGGCAACCACCTATCTGGTAGTTAGTGGGTAAAGTGTTTTGGTATGGGGTATGGCACTGCAGTATCAACACTGGTGTTCAGTCCATGCCTTGGTCACCAGGCACCTGTTGCAATACGTCTGACCCTGTGTCTCCCTCTCTCACTATATATATATATATATATATATATATATATATATATATATATATATATATATATATATATATATATATATATATACATATATATATATATATATATATATATATATATATATATATATATATATATATATATATATATATATATATATATATATATATATATATATATATATATATATATATATATATATATATATATATATATCTATATATATATATATATATCTATATATATATGTCTATATATCTATATATATATATATATATATATATGTATATATATATATATATATATATATATATATATATATATATATATATATATATATATATATATATATATATATATATATATATATATATATATATATACATACTTGTAAACATCCATTGCTGTACATATACATGCACATATAGGCACATATACTGCCCACCTTTCATGGTGGGAATATCAATTATGAAACAGTTGTGAGACATACAATTATGTAATAATATTGCACAGTGTTGTGCAGAATGCATTTTGCTGTCCTCAGGCCATATAGCTGTAGCAGACCTCACTGGCTGTAACTCAGTCCCACAGCATTTAACCACCACATGACATATACCTGCACTGCTTGCTGTTTTCAATGCCACACACTACAACCTACATAGATATGTGCACATAGCAACCTTCAAATACATATATATGTCCAGCCTTCACTAACAGTTGCAGTATGTCCCTTGCCCTATGCACATCTGCATATACATATAGATACGGACTGCTACCACATATGGAGGGTTCACAGTATGTAGAGTACCCTTCAGACACATCATTCGGATGCCAGCAAATACATCTCTGTTACATACCTTACCTTTGTAGTTCTCACCTCTGTCTGCTGTACCTGTTGACGTTTTATTTTTTTATTTTTGGTTGGTGTCTCAAACTGCCTCTGCTTGTTTTTTTTTTGGTGTCTCAAACTGCCTCTGCTTGTTTGTCTGTCTGTCTGTCTCTCTCTCTCTCTCTCCAGTTGCTGCAATGATATTATTGCATGTGTGGACAGCAAGTACAGGCTGCTTTTGTAGGTATCTGCACATGTGCATGTGATGGCCTCTGCACCAATTGGTGCCCACCATTTAGTAATTGCATGCAGCCTGCTGTGTGGTAATTGCAGTTCTCACTGTGATTTCAGGACACTGCTATAAAATGATAGGTTAGGTAGGCATAGGCCTTTCAGTTTTGCAAGGTGGGGACCATGCTTGTTTGCTGTGGACACTGTTGTGTCAGTCAGAAGGTTGGTATATGTCTCATATCTGAAGCTGGGTTGTAGCCAGTGAAATGCATGTTGTACTGAAACCTGACTGTTGCTTCTTCCAGTACACTCTTCTCAGTGTGTAAGTTTACTCACACCTCCTAATGCTAACACTGGATACATAGGAGTATGTATTTTCTTTTGAATTAGGGAATTAACTGGCATACAACAGTAGTTATTGCAATGTATTCCTATGGCTTTCCTATTTTCCCTTTACATTCACTCCTTGTAATGCATGTTATATTTCTTTATTGCAATGTATTCCTATGGCTTTCCTATTTTCCCTTTACATTCACTCCTTGTAATGCATGTTATATTTCTTTCAGCACCAAGTTATTGTATATCTGCTGTGGCTTAGTGGTACATCATGCAGACTGGTGAGTCCAAGGTGTGTGGTTTGAGACTGACAAGGGTATTTTATTTTGCTGCTGAGCAATACAAGGGCCTTGTCATACAGAGTGACTAAGGCACTTTTAAGCAGTTGTAAGTGGGTTTGCGCGGGTTTGCACGACACTTAGCGATGCTAAGCTATGCTTAGCTTATTGTATTTTAGCAATACTAAGCTAAGCTTAGCTTAGCTCATTTTATGTTAGCAATACTAAGCTAAGCTTGGCGTAGCTTATCATATCTTAGCAATGCTAAGCTAAGCACACACATGCGCACACTGGTGCAAACCCGCTTACTACTGTTTACAAGTGCTCACTCCCGCTAACCCCCACGCTCATGTCTTTGACAGAAAAGTAAATGGGGAGATAGGAATGTGGTGATAAAGGGTGCACAAATAGGGGAAGACAGTAGGGAAACCAGCTTGGGATGTACATGATGGGTGTGGAGAAGGTCCATAGCTGCCCATTTCTTTACCAGCAACAGCTGTGCATATGCAATACATTAGGTGGGATATTTGAAACCTTCCACCTCTGAGAGAGGGGTGAGGACAACTAAGTATGTTGTACTACCAATTATGAATATCAGGCACATGCACTGTTTGTGAACTGCTATACTGTCATTAGTACGTTACTCACTTCTGAACAGTTTGTGGTTTGTGTTGACATTAGCACAGTCTGCTCAGGACAACTGGACATATTTCTGTACTGTGTATGCCTACCTACACCCTTGGTTGTGCCTGACTACACTGGTATATAGTACCTTTGGGTAGGGGTGCAGAACTGCAGAGTGCATTATTTATTATCATGTGATGTTTATCTTACTGAACATGCAGAGTTGCTGTGTACCTGTAAGTCTATGAAGGCTTGTAGTCTGTCTGAGTAGCTCCCACCTGTGGACATATCCAGATGGTAGACAGAGGTCAGCCTAGTATTCTTTGACTGTGCACCACAGCAGTCTTTTCAGCACCTGAACAATGGCATTGTCACAGGTGGTTGCTAGCAGTACATGGCTACATCCTTTGATATTTCTGTGTTGTACTTCTACATAAGGGCATGCTTGTGGGATTCATTCTACAGCTATTTGCAGAGTGTGTAACAGCAGACAAGCTGATATGCCTGTGTGTTTCTGACTCTTCCAGGCCTCAGATACTCTCACATATATATTTGAACAGCCTCAGGGAAAGGTACATATAACTGGGTTACACCTGTGATATAGTTCAGACATTTTGCAGTTCAGACTTTGGGGAATTCAGAGCATATGTATTACTACACATTTTCTGATGTGCAAGCGGTGTCTACTCTCACTTATTGACATTTGTCATTAAGTGAGATTCAACACTTTTCTGCCAACTGTTAGTACATTTCACAGGGAGTCAGAGGGGCACAGCTAACATTTGTTTACAAATCAGGTTCATCACTGTAGAGCAGTCACTGTTGTGTGGTCTGGCCTGTGACCTATGCAAATATGCCAGTGTTTATCCTGCTCTGATACTGTGTGGGGTTTGTAAGCTGCTACTGTAACCTTATTCCCTACTAGCATGGCTGATTCTCTTTTCACAGTCATGTCATGCAATTCCACAACACCTGCTGGTTAAGGCCCACAGAACAAGATTTGTGTTATGCCATTCCTATTTTCCCTTTACATTCACTCATGGTAATGCATGATATATTGCTTTCAGCACTGAGTTATTGTATATCTGCTGTGGTGTAGTAGTACTTCATGCAGACTGGTGTGTCCAAGGTCCTGGGTTTGAGACTGACAAGGGTATTTTATTTTGCTGCTGAGCAGCACAAGGGCCTTGTCATACAGAGTGACTAAGGCACGTTTAAGCAGTTGTATGTGGGTTTGCGTGGGTTTGTGCGACGCTTAGAAATCCTTAGCTAAGCGCACACAAGCTCACACCCGTGCACCCTTGCTAACTACTGCTTAAAAGTGCTTACTCCTGCTAACCCCCACGTTAATTTCTTTTAAAGAAAAGAAAATGGGGAGATAGGAAAGTGGTGAAAAAGGGGGCAAAAGAGGGAAAGACAGTAGGGAAACCAGCTCGGGATGTGCAGGATGGATGTAGGGAAGGTCCATAGCTGCCCATTTCTTTACCAGCAACAGCTGTGCACATGTATGAAATTTCGTGTGAAATTTGAAACCTTCCACCCCTGAGAGAGGGGTGAGGACAACAAAATATATTGTACTGCCAATTAGAATTATCAGTTTACATGTCCAGCGGACATGTGTGCGAATTGAGCAGCTATGTATGGGGCATAATTTTTTTGTGGGAACAGATTGCCCTTATTTTTTTTTTTTTCAGGTGAGAGTGGAATGTGAGGTAGAGGAAGTAGGTATATTTGGAGAGGTAGGTTGGGGAGGTAAACAGACAAGACAAACAAGATGCATACAGGGGCGGTGTTTGACACATGGGGTGGGTGAACACAATTGATGGGAAGGATGTTTGGAAATCGCAAGCCCATGAGCCCACAGATGGTAACAGTGGAACTGAGATCCCCACCCATGGGCAGTCACCACTGCACCTTCACAGCCCAGAGGATGGCTGTGCTGGAGGCTGAGTAGGATGGGAAAGCTCACCCGAGAGATGCATCACTCTCACCTCAAGCTGCCATAGGGGATCAGCGACTGAACGCTGGATCTCCCTATGCACCACAGCCCGGACCCTTCGAAGGGTGACAGGTGGCCCTTCTCTGCCCACGCTTGCACGAGGGGATGAGCCCCATCCCCTGCAGCGCTTCCACCCGAAGGTGGCACAGGACCAACGGAGGAGGGGAGCCCAGGCTGGGCACCAGAGCTGCTGGTGCCAGGTGCACTCGCCAACTGAGGAGGGACAGGTGGGTCCGCTGGGACCGGCCTTCCCATACGTTCTGTGATTAGGTGTGTTTAATTACAACATAAACAACAGCATTCCAGATTAGTTGTAACAGCATGCAGTAATATTCCCATTAACCCAACACACCAAGGTTCCAACAGTTGAACAGCAAGCATAACACATGCATATATTGAACGACAGTGGATATTCCAACAGCATGCAGGGATGTTTGGTAGCAACAGGCCACCATGAACGTGGTGTTTGAACAGGGCACATGCATCAACATCAATGCAAATATTTATAAAACAATAGGACATATGTCCCAACAAATATTTAAGGTTACACATACCCATTGAGGTGTGGAATTGCATGGTTTATGCACATACGGTAGGGTGTAGAAAAAACCTCAGTTAACATCTTATAATGACCTTTTAGTCTACACTACATTCCCAGTGAGTGCAAGTGTATATCCCCTATCTGTATTATTACACTTGCCACCATACATTAGGTTGTGTCATGGGTTTGGCTAGTTCAATATATGCCTGACCTATATCTGACATACTAACTGTCCAGGATGCAGATGTCACTGCTACATATTTCTTGTTTGCATTTATATTTCTTTATCTACATATATGGGATGTTTTAACATGATGTTTTCACTTCAATTTGTACAGAATCCTGCATTTCTTGACACACACTCACATTTCTGGTGAATAATTACATGCTACACGTGTGCAGGTTTACTTATTCATGCCAGCCAGTAACTGACTATTGTGGACTGTATATATGTTTCACAGCTACTAGCACTTCCATCACCCACTTTCTATGGGACTGTATAACTCTGGGTTGCCAGCACAGTTTCAAACAGTACTGTTTGTATAATGCAAAGGTACAACAACATTTCAGACTCTGTGACACAGACACACTCTGGGTTTTAGACCTTTATTAATGACATTGCACACTTTTCCACAGGCTCACTCCTTTATTTGTTTTAACAGTGTTTATGGCAGACATGTTCAAGACATATTATACCTTTATTAATAGGTTAGAACAATCTTTTTTCAGGCTTACTCACTTATGTTATATGACAGTGCCTGCAGGGATATTATTCCAGACATATGTTACCTTTCTTAATGGGTTACTACACTCTTTTTCTGCCTCTCTGACGTTTTTATCTGACAGTACATGCAGAGGACTTATTCACGCAATTCTATGGCTGTTTTATTGGACTACAACACTTTCTTTCATGCTCCCTCCCATATTTTATATAACAATACATGCAGAATAATCACTAACCTGCCTGGTGGTGCAACCTTAGCAGCCTATCAGCATAGGCTTGCTGATTCGCAGCACAGTCACCTGCAGCTGTAAAGTAAATGAATGGATATTGAGACATACCTATCCGTTATACATTATCAATTCTTACATACTGCATTCTATGGCTACATACTCAGTTGTGGGGCATTCTGCATCCCATGGGCCTCCTGTATCCACTGGTTCAGGCAGTCCTGCTTTTGTCTCTTCAGGTCTGCATGGTGGTGACGTACCTGCTCACCAGTCCGAGGAACGCCTGTGGCACTGGTGAGGTCACGAGCTAACCAGTTCCAAGCCTCTGCCTTGTACTCCATCCCTTGGAACTGGCCCTGCAGGAGTCTTGTCTCGTGACGGTGGACAAGGAGCCAAACCATGTATTTGGACTCCTCGATGCCCCAATGTTGCGCCCAGAAGCGTAAACCCTCTCCTGCACCTGCCATTTTGACTGCAAATGTGAGCTACAATCAGTTATGGCAAGTATTCCTGCCTATGGGGCTTAAATATGCCGCATTTCCCGCACTTTTTTGTGATTGGCCATTTTGTAAAATTCTCGGCTGACTGCAGACCTGCTTAGTAATGGTTAAATTACCATTCGTAAGTTTATGAATGTTAATAGTGGCTGCTTCTCCTATGTTGTCATGGCTTAGTGGTTCTGTACTTTGATTATGATGCAAAGGGTCCTGGGTTCAAACCTTGTTATTCTTTTATTTTAATACTGTCTAGACAGGCAAGGGTTGTGGCTGCATTTAAGCAACTTAGCTCTATGTTGCTCCCCGGTGCCCTACGGTGCCCTGGTTGGTGCGCACGTCCGCGCAAACACATTGCGCTGAGTAAAGCGCTTTTAAACTATAGGAAACTTTGTTTAGCTGGATAGAGTGTAATTAAGCTATGGGCACCTTTGTTTAGCTGGGTAAAGCACTATTAAACTATGGGCAACTCTGTTTAGCTGGGTAAAGCCTTATTAAACTATGGGCAACTCTGTTTAGCTGGATAAAGTGCTATTAAACTATGGGCACCTCTGTTTAGCTGTGTAAAACGTTGCTTAACACCAGGCTATCTGGGTCCTTTAAAAATATATATTTTGTTTACTGATACGTTGGCCATTTCACTGCTTTTAATAAAATTTTAATCATATATGTCTGGTATTATTTCAAATACTGATTTGTAACATAAATAAGAAGGGGAGTGGTGGGACTTGAACCGTGAATGCCATTTCTTTGTGCATACGCTCTGTCATTACGCTATTGCAATTTAGTGTGATTTGCATAAACATTCTTTCTTATGCTCTTCCATGTCAGAATTGCTAACTCTAGCTAAGCAATGGGCACACCCGCACACACACGCGCAAATACGGGCAGCTATATCGTGGATTTAAAAAATAAATGTATAATATTTACTTTATATAAGTGTGATGGGGTTTACAGTGTCAGGGAGTGTGGTGTTGGGTGCAAGTACATTTGAGCGAACTCGCTCTTGTGTGTTGACATTTTGCTTTTTATAACCTTGCAGGGGTGTGCACATTTAGACTGCTTGGCAGTTGGACACGCCCCCTGTTTTCCTACTCAGTCCGTGTAAGAGTTACAGTTGAGTCAGTGTGCCCTCATGAATATTCATGGCACGCTGATGTCAAACCGTTCAACTGCAGCCTCCGAGTAAGACTTATTAAGTCTTACACAGGGGATTAGTGAATCCGGGGGTATATCTTTAATGTCTCTCATTATTTTTAATATAATTTGCTAAAATTTTTATTTCATTTAAATATATTCCATAAAGGTAAATGCAGATATCAGTGTGTATGGAGCGGCTGTACATATCCATTTGCATATGCCTGTAAGTCTATTTAGTATGTTTAGCCATATTTTTCTCTCTTCAAAGTTATTTCATTTCTTTGTTGTACCCTACCCCCAATTCCCACCCACCCCCAGTGGTCCTACATTTATACTTCCATAACCACTCCCACTAGTTGTATTCCTCCAATCACCCTGACACCCTTCCCTATACCACTTATAACCATCTACCTGCCACACCTACTTCCACAATTACATCCATCTCCTGCTCTCATTATCTCCTCATCTTCCCGAATTAACTCCTTGTTACACTCCTGTTACAATGCCTACTCTAATAACATCATTACATTCAAAACAACTTCTTACATTTTCAATTCTCCCTTTCCTTATTATACCCTACTTCCTAACTTCCTATGAACACCATAGCCTCTCAGAAGCTAATACTCTCTCCAAACATATAACTTTAACTACCATACATTCATCTCATCACTGTTTCAACTTCATACTTTCTCCCAGCTACCTAGCTACAAAATTTCATAGAAAGACTCACATTACCTACTCCCATCAAAATGACAGAAATTCACTACTCAGTTCCCCTAAACCCTCTGACTGGTTAAAAAGATTAATCCTCTCTCTGCTAGCAGGTGACATTCAACCCAACCCAGGCCCAAACACCACAACTGCAAACCCACTTTCCACTCTCTCCTCTAACTCAAATAAACTAACCAAACCCTTAAACTCTCTAATAATAGCTCACCTTAACATCCGCAGTATTACAAATAAAATTGCCCCCCTCCATGCACTACTTGATGCACACTCATTTGACATCCTTTGCTTAACTGAAACCTGGCTTAAACCAGTAACTCAGGACAAAGAGATTATTCCCCCTGGCTACAACATTCTTCGACTTGACCGCACTACAAAAAAAGGTGGTGGGGTTGCAATCCTCTATAAATCAGGGATGCAAATCACTGCCTTACAGGATAAAACTCCCTCCAAAAGTAATGCTGAAATCCTTATATCCAAACTCCAAGTTAATGCCTTCAAATCCATCTACATAATCTGCATATACCTGCCCCCAGGCAATAACAGTAGTACCTTAGAAGAAATCCTTAACTGGCTGGCCATACAATTGCCACAAGAAACAATAGTCCTTGGAGATGTCAATATAGACTGGAATACCTGCTCTTCAGCTTACCCTTCCACCCTCTTAAATCTGCATGGTTTCTCACAAACTATTCTCTCTCCTACCAGAAGAAATAAACCTACCAACAAAGAAAGCATTTTAGACTGGATTCTGATAAATAGCCACCACCAAACATATACAGTAGGTACACTACCTGATGATATAAGTGACCATGCCCTTATTTATCTAATTAGACATAAAACTGATAAACCTAACTTAACAAAATACAAAATAGTTAGAACAAACAAAACTTTTAACCCCGATAAATTTGAAGCAGAACTTAGGTCCTGCAATTGGTCTCCTCTTAAACACCTCCCACTGGATGATGCTGTGACATATTTTAACTCTAAATTCCTATCTATTCTTGACACACATGCCCCCACAAGGTCCATCAGACTGTCCTTAAGAGCCGCCCCTTGGCTAACAAAGGACACAAGGCAAAATATTATCCTGAAGGATAAACTCTGGTCCAAATACCGCAGTACTAAAGATCCCACAGACCATCTCAACTTTAAACAAATAAGAAACATTACAAAAAAAGCAGTAATTCTGGATAAAAGAAACTACTACTGCCATTTGCAACAGGCTAACCTGCATAACCCACAAAAGTTCTGGGCAGGAATAAATAATCTCATGAAACCTGGCCAATCGGACACTCCAAGCCCAGCAGGCACCTCCCAATATAACCCCAAACACACTGCCAATGCCTTTAACATCTTCTTTACTGAAACTGTCCAGTCTCTTTCCAATCAACTCTCCCCTGATATTTCCAGTCTTTCCTCCTCCTCTAACACTTCCATTCCTACATTTCAACTTCAACGTGTTCCCTCTGCACTAATTCGTACTATGATACATAAACTTAAACCATCCTCTCCATCTGCGGACCATCTACCTGCTATGTATCTAAAAGTAGCTGCTAATGCACTGACCTATCCCATCTCCATCCTGATTAACAGAACCATTGAAGAAGGCTACATTCCTTCTCTCTGGAAAATATCTCATGTTATTCCCCTTCATAAAGGAGGAAAATCAACTGAACTCTCTAACTACCGACCCTTAGCCTTGCTCTCTCCTCTTGCTAAAATCATGGAAAAATGTGTCCAAAAGCAACTTCTGAAACACCTGTTAACTAACAATCTGCTAGCTAACTGTCAACATGGTTTTAGACCCTACCATAGCACCACCTCTGCCCTCCTCTCCTTCACAGACTGCATCAATAAAAATAGGAACAATAATACCCTTAGCTCTGCTATATTTATTGACCTATCCAAAGCCTTTGATATGGTCAATCACGAAATCTTGTTACACTTACTTAAATCATTTGCACTTGACACAAGCTCAATTAAATGGTTCCACTCTTACCTGGACAACGGAAAACAGGCAGTGAGGTGGCAAAATAACTTATCCAACCACCTCCCCATTACTCTAGGAGTTCCCCAGGGCTCAATTCTTGGCCCTCTCCTCTTTTCAATTTTCATTAATGATCTCCATACTCATATTTCTCCTGCCACCTGTATACAATATGCAGATGATTCCACTTTAATCTGTTCTGCCTCATCCCCCTCTGTACTGCACTCTCTCACCCAAAAGACTTTTGAAACCGTAGAATGTTGGTTCCTCAAACGATGCTTAATGAGTATCTTTATGACATTGCCTACAATTGCATAAGTTGTCTAAAAGTAGTGAATAGCATAAGTGCTTTAAACACTGGTAAGCTTTAATGTAGCTTTGTTCTATTGACTGTTTTTCCATTAGATATAGTTAGCAACCTTCTAAATGGAAATACATACTGCTTCATCATTTGGCTTATGTTGACTACTTTTGTGGATCATGTTAAACCTAGCTATTTCTAATTTTCCTTTTGAATTTTTTATTATCTTCCTAGATTAGAGTCTATCCTTACTTATTTTGAGGTAGGTGCTTATATATTGCCTTTATTGAGAATATCTGGAATTAATCCATAAAAGATGCGTGGAGACTCAAGCATGAAGTGAATCATCTTGGACTGATTCAGTCCATATGTGAAGCAGGAATCAGACATGGAATACATATTTTGTTTCTCATCCATTGACCGAAATTATGTTTGATTAAGAATTTGGATAAAATTTGATTAACCTGGATGAAAAACTTATTTTGGAAAAGCAGTACTCTTTTGAGATTTATTATCCTCCATGCCATTTTATTGGTATTGCAGATGGATTTTATGACCTTTGAAATAAATGTTTATGATACCATCTTAATTGCTGTTGTAATGTAAATTCATCTGTATTGGATTGGAAAATTGTGAATTAGGAGAGATGTATGAGGGTACTATTGAGAGTTAACAAGATAGATCCTTAGATGGATATGGATGCATATTGTCTACATGTAGAATTTGTTCAGAATATAACATACCTTTTTTTTTTAATTTCAATATTAACTGTATGCAGAGGAATTGGGTTTGAATAAGAAAGTTAGCGGGTACGTTTGAATAGTCATGCCATTCAAATGAGAGTGTTAAACCACATTGATGGGTTGAATTATGTTTTAATTCAGTGTTTAATACTTTAAAATATTATTTTTGGTGTCCATCACTATTAATTATATAAGTACAAATAATAAATATATAAAATCATACTTAGTCAAATAATGCATAAGCAAGATGTATACAAGGAGATGTGTTATCGTCCCTTTGTTTTCTACTTTATATTTTTCTTCGATTGTAAATATATAATTAGATACATCTCATCAAATTCAACATTTATGATGCTTTGAATAATGACTGTAAGAGAGGTAGTCTATATAAATACTTAAGAATGTCTAATGCTCAACTTTTATTTCTTCAAAAAACACATTTAATAAGAGAAGACATTGACAGAATTAACACAAGTTCATACTCAGTATTTGTTAGTTCACATCATAGACAAAAGAAAAGAGGTGTTGTGCAACAATGCCCAAAATTATAAGCAGCCAAAATGATAATACTGGAATGTTTTGTTTGGTAACTTTGCAAATTAATAGGAGAGTGTACACATTGAGTAATTTTTATTAGATACCAGGGTTAGGAGATAAAATAGTTAGACAACAGCTCAATGAGATTATACAGCACTGTAAAGGAAGCATTATATTTGCTGGAGATTTCAATTGTATATTAATGACAATGACAGAAATACTGCTAATAAACATAGAAAAACAGCATCATCAAAGGCTTTAAAGGAATTCATATATTTGTCTAATTTTAGGGATCTTAATAATTTTTCAGAAGTAAATGCATTATTTTTACACAAGTTATTTCTTGCCCACTATCTGATTATAACTCTACTACCTTTGAACTAATGATATATATTAAAAATAGCATTTCTATCACTAGAATACCATCATATATAACCAATTTGATAGAGTTCGAGGATTAAAAAAAAAAAGAAATTCAATCGTTTATAAATATTTAAATTAGATATACAAAAAGGTAGAAAAGATTTATAAAAAGAACTTCATGAAATAAACATATTTAGAAATCCGACATCATAAAACCATAATTAATCTAGAAAAGATTAAAATCAATTCTTAGTATTTAAATTGTAAAAGTCAACATAGACTGGCAGCAAGTACAAAGAAGATTGTTAAATCTAATCAAATGAAAGAAGTTTGTGTCCCTGGAACTAAAAAGAAAACCACAGATTTAGAAGACATTCTAGAAACTTTCAAAACTCATTTTAATTCAATTAATTCATGCAATCCAGAGACAGAGTCACAGGATAAAATAAAAATATTTCTTAAAAAAATATTAAAAATAAATTACTAAAAGATCAAACTAAATTAATAGATTATCCTATAACAATGTCAGAACTAAAATTAAAGTTAAATGAAGCCACTGGAAATTATGGCATTACTCCACAGATATATAAACTTCTTTCTAAAGAAGCTTTAGTACTTTTATTAAAAGTATATTCATTAGTCAATGAATCAGAAAATAAACTTCCATCTTGGAAATATACATTTATTTTATTTATTTATTATTTTATTTACATTTGTTGACAGGGCGAGTCTGACTGGACACAGGTCCGTTTTCAGCGGAGGCCCGAGGAGAAAAGCTCCACATTAAGTATTATTTGCATTATACAGTTAAAAAACATAGCATTTAAATATAGACATTAGTCCAGTTAAGGGCGGAAGACAAGAAGAAAACAGATGTAAAACAGCTGTAGAACATAGTACAATTTTAAAATATGGTGACATATACTAAACATGGTTACAAATGTAGTTGAGATTCATCAGTGAACAGTTTATACAATCTGTTTTTGAGGTACATAACAGCCATTAGCAGTTGTTGCTACAAGAAGTTAGTATTATGTGGTAGTTAGCCTTGGAACATGAGTAGCCAAGCTTGCTAAGAGTAGGTTGTTGATATGGGGCTGAGAGAGGTAGTGAGTGGGGGGAGTGGGTGGTATTAGAGGGGGGGGTTGCAAGGGCATATCTGGCAAGTTTTGAAGTGTGATTTTAGTAAGGATTTAAAGTGGGTGCAAGAAGTTACAAAGGTAATTGAGGATGGGAGGGAGTTCCAGAGTTTGGCTATAGTGCAGGAGAATAATGCTTCTCCAGCAGAGTTAATGGCTCTTGTGACCTGTAGGAGGTTTTTGTGGCTGGATCTTAGTGGTCTCGTGGTTATGTAGGATTGGAGTAGATTCTGGAGGGATGGGACTTTTAGTGGTTGGTTTATTAGTTTGTGGGCGAGTGTGAGTTGGTACCATTGAAGGAGGTGGGGGAGCTCTAGCCAGCCCAGTTCTGCTAGTGAGAGACAGTGGTGAGTATGGTAGGAAGCCCCTGTGGTGAATTTGGCGATTTTGCTGTAACAGGTTTCGAGCTTATTTAGATTGCATTGTCTAAGGATAGTAAATATTGGAAAGGTTTAGAGTAGGGTAGAGATAAGATGAGAATTTGCTACTGAAATTTTAGCTGCTTTGGTAAGTAGTTGCTGATTTCTATATAATGCTCCTAGTTTTTTGTGCACTTTTTTAATGGTCATGGAAATGTGACTGTCAAAGTTCAGTTTATTGTCTATTTCTACTCCTAGTAATTTGGTGTGTTCTGTAGGGTGGATGGTGGTGTTGTCTTTTGCTGTGATGTTAAAGTGAGAGCTGTCTAGGGTAAGTTTGGTGGGTTGGAAAATTAGTAATTCTGTTTTGTTTGGGTTGAGTATTAGTTGGGCATTGGATAACCAAGTTTCAATAGAAGAAAATGCTTCCTGTGTGACTTTTTGCAGTTCTGGTAGGGAGTGGGCTGTGCAGATGATGGTTGAGTCATCTGCATATTGTATGAGTGTGCCATGTGTTGTGGCTGAGGCTAGATTATTGGTGAAAATAGAGAAGGGTAGGGGTCCCAGGATGGACCCTTGGGGAACTCCTATGGAGACTGGTAGTTGGGGGGATAGGTTGTCCTGCCAAACAACTCCTTGTTGGCAGTCAGATAGGTAACTCTGAAACCAGTTGATGACTGGTTGAGAGAAGGATAGGTTATTGAGAAGAGACATGAGTTGTTTGTGTGGGACCATGTTGAAAGCTTTAGAGAGGTCTAGGAAGGTAGCTGAGGAGAGATAACCTGCATTTTTATTTTGCAGGATAGTGTTAGAGAAAGAGAGTAAGGCAGTGGTGCTGCTATGGTTAGGTCGGAAACCATGTTGTGTGTTGGAGAGGAGGTTGTTAGCAAGGAGGCGATCTGAGACTTGAGAATTAATGCATCTCTCTAGTATGTTAGAGAGTGGTGAGAGAATAGCTATGGGGCAGTAATTGGTTAGATCTGTGAAGCGGCCTCCTTTGTGTAGGGGAATTATGTGTGAGACTTTCCAAAGTGTAGGAACATAACTTTCTGACAGAGATCTGTTAATCAAGAGTGATACGGCGTAGGCTAGAGCATCAGCTGCAAGTTGAATGTATTCACCTGGGAGGTTGTCTGCTGCTAATCTGGTGATTTTAAGTTTAGTTAGTAGTTGTTTTATTTTGGAGGTAGGAACATGAGAGAAAGAGAAGCTAGTTGGGAGACTGTTAGTTCTAGTTGATGGTGTGGGTTTATAGGGGGGGTTGTGTTGTCTAGGTAGTGATAGCACAGTTTGTGTGAAGTGATTGTTGAAAGAGTGAGTTTAGTTAGGAGTGGGTGTACTTACTTTACCTGGGTGTAGGATGGAGTTTATTGAGGACCAGAATTGTTTGGAGTTATGTTGGGAAAAGGTAAGAGCAGACTGGTAGTATTGGATTTTGTCCTGTTTTATAAACTTTTTGATTCTATTGCGTAGTTCTAGGAATTTTTGCCTAGTAGAGGGGGTTTTGGTTTTGCACCAGTTATCCCATGCTTTAGCCCTGTTTTTCATTTCAGACTTAGTGTTTTTTTTGTAGCCATGGGAATTGGTGGGCTCTAGTTCCGGAATGTCTTATGGGGGTGTGGTATTTAAGGATGCTTAGGAATGTTTTATTAACGTAGTCAACTGCGTCATCTAGTTTGAGGTATTTTAGAGGTTGCCAGTTACAGTCTTTTAGGGATGAGCTGAATGAGAGAGGGTTGAAGTTTGTTTTTTTGCGTATTTGGTGGTAGATGATGGGTTTTGCTTTATAAAGGTGTTTTCTTAGTAAGAAGGTTGGGGGGTGATCTCTGAGGCTGTCAGATAAGCAGCCTGCTATATATGACTAGGGGCTCTTATTGACTAGTATCCAATCAAGGGTAGTGTGCTTGTTGGAGTTATTTATCCTAGTAGGTGACTGGACTAGTTGGGTGAAGCCATGAAGATTTACATGATGGGTTGGGTGGTTGCTAGAACAGGATTGCCAGTCTGTGTTGAAGTCTCCTAGAATTAAAGTTTCTTGCAATAGGTGGTGGGTAGTCCAGCTGAGGAGGCTTTCAAGTGGAGGGATGTTGTGGCCAGGTGGGAAGTAGCAACTTATTATGTTTAGGGTTTTATTTTGGTTTATTTTAAGGTTGGTATATATTATTTCTTCCTTACCTATTTGAGGAGCTGCTAACTTTAAGATTTGGATGTCTAGATGCTGCTTAAATATTATAGCAATACCACCTTCTTTTTTGTTTAGTCGGTCTACTTTTAGTATATTGTAACCAGTAGGGAGGATTTGCTCATTAGTAATGTGTGGTTTTAACCATGTTTCTGTAAGGATCACTACATCAGGGGAGTATAAGTCTATGTGGCATGGAATTCATGCACCTTGTTGCATATACTTCTAATATTTAGGCTTACCAGAAGGAGGTCAGTTGGCTTTCTATTGGCTGTGATTTGAGAGATGTGGTTTGTAGTCTGATTATGAGGGGAGGGGTTGGAGACAGAGGGACCAGGATTAGGATGGATGTCTCCACTGAGAGCTAGGTTGGATATGGATGAGATTATTAGTTTTATCAATTTTTGTATATGCTTGCTTATAAGGGAATATTTTTGATTGTGTTCTGTGGGCAATAGGTATGGTAGTAGGGTTATGTTAGGTTGTGGGGTTGTTTTTAGTTTAGGTATTGTGGTCTGTAGTCTATATAGAGGGTGTATTGGGAAGGTTGTTGACCTGATGAGAGAGTAGTAGAGTAGAGGTGGGATATGAGTGGTGGTGTGTGTGGTGGTACAGTGGTAGTGGTTGAGTGCAGGAATGGTGGAGGTTTGGTAAGATGTGATGTTTGCAAGGAGTGTGCATGCAGTGAGTATAGGTATGGTGTGCTTATACATATTAGCTGAGTAGGAGGGATAGTAGTGAGAAGTTGTAGGAGGAAGTATAGGTGTGGTGATGTTATAGGTTGAAGGGTGGGAGGTGTTACTGTTTGTAATAAAGGTAGGACCACTGGGGGTAGGTGGGAATTGGGGGAAGGGAGGGGGGCATAGTGGGCAACAGATGAAGGAAGACTATCAGTAGGTTTATAGGTTATAATGAAAAGGGCCGGCCCACATTAGGCTGCAATTGTTCTTGTGGTGAGGGGGAGGATCAGAATAGACCAGAACAGTGGTGGATAGCGATGGTATGATGAAAAGGGCTTGCCCTGATTTCACAGATATGCAAGTCTACAGAAACAATAAGAAAAGGCAATAGGTACTCTGACTTGCTTGTTTTGCATACCTGTCTTATTCAAATAAAATAAGCCAATTTTACCAAGGAGTTATGTGGAAATTAGGAAGACAAGAATTTATAAGAGAAAAGGTTTAGTAGAAGTAGAGAAACAGCAGAGCATACAAATAGTGCAGCTTCTAAAGACAGATGGCAGTTAGAAGTGCAGAATGGGGGGCAGCTAATGTTCTGAAAACAATAAGAAAATCAGTAGGTACTTTGGACTTACTTGTTTTGCATACCTTTCTTTTGAAATAAAATAAACACTTGCAACCAGGAGTATGTGGGATTTAGAAAGACCACAAGTTATAGGAGAAAGGGTTTAGTAATACTCGAAAACAACAGGACTTTCAAATAGTTGAAACAGCTTTCAAAGGGAGACTGCTGTTAGGAAGTACAGTATGAGGAGGAGCAAACTAATGTCTGTGATGGAGTGCTTTACTTAAAAATAGAAATTAAACAAGGGCTAGCAATTAATTTTGTCTGGGGGATAAAACATACTTTTTGTATATTTTGAAAATAACACTCATTCCAAGGTTGCCTGTTTCTGTTAAAGAGCACTGCAGGCCAATAGATCGAACTTGGCTTGGTGGGGATCCAGGGAAAGTAGAATTAAAAGGAGAAGTTGGGAAGAAAAATAGTCAATATTAATGCAAAATGCAGCAACTGTTAAGAAAAAAATCAATTTCACCTATACTAAAATAAGATAAAGATGAAAAAGATTGTTCTTCCTATAGACCAATTTCCTTATTAAACATTGATTATAACATTTTCATGGCAATATATGCAAATAGGATTAAAGAGTTCAAATTCTAAGATCTAGTTACTTCCTGATGATATTTTATTAACCCTGTATAATTATAATCTTTATCTACAAGCCTTATTTCATGCAATGATTTTATTCTAAATACATATTGTCTCAAATTTAATGACAATAAAACTAAGATTTTACATATTAACTGTAAAATAAATAATAGAAATAATACATTTTCCAAATGTATAGCTTTAGATAATAAAATAAAATATTTAGGGGTTATACTAACAGATAATATAAACTGTACAATATCAACTAATTATATTAGTATTTTAAATAATATAAAACATTTCATGAATAAATGGGATATTTTTTTTACAGTGCATGAAAGAATCAGTTTAATTAAATGATTATATTCCCCAAAATGTTATATTTAATACAAACAATTCTGGTCCTCCTCCCAAGGAATATATAAAGGAATTTAATTATTTGATTTAAAATTTTTTATGGTATGTCAACAGACCTGGATTAGTGTTAAACCATCATCTAAAAGACTGGACAGTAGGTGGTATTGGATTACCAGATACAGAAATTTATACTTTATCGTCAGTTGTAGAGACAATAACTTTATGGTTAAATCCAAACTATTCGTCATACTGGAAAAAATAAAGGAAGCAATCTGGTTACAGTCTGATCATTCAGAATTATTATGAAATGACAATATATTACCACATGCATTTCACTGGTTGTTAAGAGAATATATCTTGGGGTAAACAATAAAAAATCCATTCTTGGTACATATCTAATACACTAATATTTTTAAAAACTTTATTAATAAAACTCCAAGTTTGAAAGCATGCTTATTTTTATTGTTTCCTATAGCTTGTACTCCAAATGTTCTAAACTCACTGGACTCAGCAATACCTGACAGGACCAAATCCTCTTCCTCAAGGAAGAATATACCTGTCTGGTAGCAATAAACAAACTCTATAATAAAAGGAAAAAAAAACTTTGTCCAGGACCAAGAAGGAGCAAGTGCCAAGTTGGAAACAATCCTTCCTGTGTCTGAACAACAAATAAGGTTACTGGTAAAATTCTATAAGGCTAACTTTGAGACCAAATTGGCCACATACACTAATGACAATCACAAGGTTTTCTTCATATAGGTCCACAATCTCAGAGGTAACACCCAAATCTGCTCTGAACTGGTGGTCAAGAAAACCACACACACAAATGATGTAGATCTGCAACAACTGGAAAGACCGCAGAAATACCTCACTAAAAGAATCACAGGCCTAAAGTAGATGCCCTATGCTAACCGTCTAAAAAAACTCCAGTTATACTCTGTTGACATATCGTCTACTCAGAGGAGATCTCTGCTTAACATACAAGATCATGTCAAACCCAGAGCTGTTGAACATGCTACACTTAAAGAAATCCCAATCCCTCAGAGCCGCACACTCCAGGGATCTAAATCTTGTCATCACAATGAGCAAAACATGCTGGAGGGATAGGTTCCTGACCCAGAGACTCTCCAGACTTTGGAATAGACTGCCCATACATGTCAAGCAGAGCGCCTCTTTGTCCCTCTCCAATAGGAACCTTGACGAGTGGATGGAAGGTAGGAAATTCACCCCAGGGATAACGTCAGTCACCCTGCTAGACAGGGGTCCAGGGAAGTAAATATTGTGGGAAGAAATAGCCAGGGAATTGTTATGGCTAGGCTTGTATAGGCCCTAGGGCCAATAGCCTAGTACCAACCTATGAACCTATGAACATATGAAGATAGAGCCAACGTGCTGACAGACAGGTTCAGTGAAAACTTCACCCCTGTCCTCCCCCATCAATAAACCAGGACATCCCCAGCACCTGTCCCCCTCCCATTACCAGGGAGTCGATCTTTAATGCCCTCACAAAGGCAAAAAATACAGCCTGTATGAGACCCGACAACACCCCTGGCTGCATCCTACATGAACTCAGGTATGAGCTCTCAGCACCATTAGGCACCCTTTTTAACCAAAGCATGAGCACCAGCTTCATCCCAGCCAAATGGAGGACAGTCATTGTCATCCCTCTACACAAAGATGGAGCATCCACCAACCTACGCAATTATAGGCCCATCAGCCTAACTAGCCTGATCTGCAAGGCCATGGAGCACATTATCATGGACCTTATAAACAAGGACATTGGCAACCTCCAAATGCTTGACCCCACACAGTTTGGCTTTGTCAAAGGGACATCGTGCCTGTTAAACTTAGTTGACTTCTTCAAAACAGTCTCCAAAGCTATGGATGAGGGGAAGATAGTGCACACCACCTATTTTGATCTAGCCAAAGCCTTTGACACTATTTCCCATTCAAAAATAATAGATAAACTCTCCCAGTTAGGCATCAGCCCATATGTTACCAGATGGGCAGCTAACTGGCTCATAGATAGAACCCACTCAGTTAAAATATGGGAAGCCACCTCTAGTAGTAGACCTGTAATAAGCAGTATACCCAAGGATCAGTCTTGGGGCCTCTACTGTTTGGGATATACTTTTCTGCAGTGCAAGCCAAAACCAGTGGTCTGTGGCTGACCAAGTATGCAGATGACTACAACCTGGGCCCCATCTTAAATTCCCCTAGTGATGTGAACATCCTCCAAGAACGCCTTACCCAAACTAATAACTGGTGGAAGTAGCATGGCCTCAAACTGAATGCCAAGAAATGTATCATTATCTCCTTTGGGAAAAATGGTAGCCCCTCTAATTATCACATTAATAACAATGTACTAAGCATGCAATCAGTCAAGAGGGGCCTGGGCACCCAGGTTGATAGAAACCTGACTTTTGGCTTCCATGTTGCCTCCATTGCATGGAAGGTTTTCTACATAGCTCACCTCATAAGTAAGGGTATTTCACCCAGGAGCAAGGAGGTCATAACATCCCTGTACTCTTCCCTTATCAGACCCTTTATTGAGTGCAATGCCCATGTTGGCACATACCTTGCCAAGCACATGCAGCAGCTGGAGAGACCACAGAGGTTCCTGACCAGGAAAATCCAGAGTATCAAACACCTATCCTATACAGATAGGCTAAAAGCCCTGTCCCTCTACTCAGTCTTGTACAGAGTGCTCAGATGTGACCTGTGTCTGGCATACAAGGCTGTCTCAGACCCAGCCTTGATGGAGTTGCTGCATGTCCATAAGTCAAAATCCCCTCATGCTACCTGTACGCAAAGCCTCATCCTGGTCCATGACATTAATAGAACTTGTTCACAGGATAGATTTGTGTCCCAAACCCCCCTCCCCCATCTGTGGAATAGACTGTCTCTTGATGTCAAGCAGAGTACCTTACTAGCCCTCATTAAGGGAAACCTGCACAACTACATGGGAAACAGAAACTACACCCCTGGGATCTCACCTGTGTCCCTGCTGGAGATGGGAAACTGGTGCTGAATTTGTGTGAACATGGGCAAAATTCTTGTCTAGTCTTACAAGGGCCTCTGGGCCAATAGCCTAGTATCATCTTATGAACCTATGAAACACTTATAATAATTTAAATATGTCTGAATTCAATAAAACAAATCTTACTTTCTGGAATCAATTAATGGACTCTGAGAAAATACATACAATGGATTATATTATAGTTAAATATAGTATAACTAAGGAAAATTGGTTGGACATACAATTGTTTAGACAATTTGTCATTAATAATATTGAGTTAATGAATGTAACTATTAAAGAATCTTTCCCAAAGTTCATAGAATGTATGATTCATTTAATGAATCAACCAATTCTAGGAAATGGGCATTTATCTAAACTATATAAAACACTTAAAATTTTAAAATTGTATTTCAATGTGAAAATTTGAGATTATTATAGATTGGTTAATAACCAACTACCATCTGATGAAGATAAAAAGTTATTACTAATATCCTCAAAACAGACTACTCTTTCATTGCAATGTAGGATATTTACATGGAATATTTTGCATAGAAGTTTTATTACCCCTCATAAAATGGAATTGATGTTTAAAAAAGATATAGGCTATTGGAGATGTCACTTACAGGTTAAAGTTGATTGGCAGCATGTTTTTTGATTGTATTCTACTTAAGACATTTTAGAATAATTTCAGCTTTTTCTTGCAAACTATCTTTAACGACAAATGTTTTTTAACTAAATCTTTGGTTTTATTCAATATACCTGTTCCTAAAAGTGTCCCTAGATCTAAATTTCCTATTTTATGGAGTTTACTAGCCAAAGCATGCAAAGTTATTACAACGAACTGGAAAAATTAGACAACAACCTCTTTCAAGGATTTTAGGAATATCAGAGTCAATGTTTCTCTCACCGAATTAATGAGTATCCAAGCAAGAACAGACAGAATCACTTTTTATTATAACTCTTAGTTAAAAGTTAAAGAAGCATTAGGGAAGATTGAAGATAATATGACTTTGATTAACCTTATGGATTGTACTATAATTAATTATTTGTATTAGATAGACACCTTTTGTAAATAGTTTATGGATTTTTTTCTCATTCTAATTTAATTTTGTTATGTTAGTTATGCTTCAAATGTTCTTATATCTATTGATTTGTTGAATTTTTAAAAATAAATTTTCAATAAAAAGATTTAGAAAGAAAAAAAATCCTTTGACTTCATGCTGGGATGATTGCACACTTGTACTCTCTTATCCTTGTACTATGTGAACTGGAAAGACAAACATTCAAGTTGTAAATAGGGCAGTCCATTGCAGAATGACACTGATGGATTCTGTGAAAATTGGTTAACCAAGCTGGTAATACAGTGCAAGTGTAAATACTGTATAGCAGATGGATTCACTTTAGAAGCTCAAAATACTGAAATATCGAAATTCAGTATTTTGAGCCCATAAAGTGGAATCCTGAGAACAGTGAAAGCTCAGAAGAGCGAAATTCAAATCCTCAAATACCAGCATTTTTGAATTTCGCACTTCTGAGGTTTCGCTGTGGTTATGGATTCAGGTAAGTATGGGTGTGTGTGTGTGTGTGTGTGTGTGTGTGTGTGTGTGTGTGTGTGTGTGTGTGTGTGTGTGTGTGTGTTAAGGGTTTTGGGTAGGGGCAGTGGTGTTTGCCAGTGTGTTTTGTTGCTTTGATATGTGTGTGCGAGGAGAATGTAGCTTGTGTGGTGGTATTTTGTGTGTGTTTGTGTGTACTGCGACCTCGGAGTGAGAATATTTAAGTAGGGGGTGTGGGGGTGCAGGGAGGCTTTCCCCCCTGGTTTTATGTAGTAGAGAGCTTATGTGTGTGTGTGAGGAGGATGATGTGTGTGTGTGTGTGTTTGTGCAGTAGAAGCGTGAAATTCAAAATCTCCGGTGTGCGAGATTTTGAATTTCACGGTTCTGAGTTTTCGTGGTTTCAAAAATTTGACTTCATAGCTTCAAAATACTGAATTTTGATATTTCAGTATTTTGAGGATATAAAGTGAATCCATAGCAGACATATACTTTAAACAAATGACTTAAGTGAGTCAACACCATTCTGAAATCAATATCAGCTGTTGACAAAAGTAATTTACAAATGTTGTGCAACAGAAAATTATAATTTTTTGATTTTCTCTTTTTATTGTAGTTTTTCAGAGCAATGCTGCTAAACTGACTTGGGCTGCTGATGGCAAAGTTTTAGTTAATGCGTAATCATATCTTGAAGTGTTGAAAATTAAAAATGATAATTATCAGTACTCTATGTTGTTCTGTGCTGATTTCTGTGCAAAGATCTGTACACAACAGGTTTTACAGTAGGCACCAGGCACATTAATGTAGTAGCAGGATAATGATTGTTTAGTAAAGGTATAGGCAACATTTGAAAGCACATAAGTCAAACAAAACATCATGTAATATTTTTCATCTGCATGTATTCAAACATTTACAGCATGCCAAGAAAAACATGTAAACCTGAGTTTTATCTCAGCATGCCAGATAGAAAGTAATAATTGTGACAGTTACTATCTGACAGCAAATTTCAACAAACATTTTCATTACTCTATTGACCATTGTAATCCATAAATCCAACTCTTTATCATGTTCAAAATTACATTAAACTGATCAAACATAGCTTAGCACAGTGAGGTGAAGTGCAAAAAAATAATGCAAAGGCAATAAAACCAAACTCTATTGCCATAAGCAGTGTACTTCCATTTAGCCTTAGTTGCATTCATTGCCCCGCAACAGACACTGTGCAAATGCAGAGGTGGAAGATTAATGATAGAGAAGGGAGAAGGTATATCAACAGGGTGAGATGGAGGTAGGGACAAGGTAGATTATAACAGAAGAGGTATATTGATGGCTCATAAGAATATGTAGTCAACAGGTACACATGCACCAAACAGGCAGTCTCACTTAGATAATGCCTGGATTAGACCCCTTGAAATTACTCAGAAGTCTTTCTACACATGTAAGCATTACCCCATCATTCCACAAAGGAATTATTACTTCACAACATTAAAATAACGCAACTGAAACACAACTGAAGTACAGTGACAACTTACTAAAGCAGAAAGGGTGAACAGAGAGAGACATATGCAAATAGGAATATCAGTAATAAATCTGTGGGACATGTAAGAACATCTGTCTAGTGTTTTAGTCTTAATTATTAAATCATCATTAATCTGTTATGTTCAGTACAGTAAAGTGGTTGCTATAGGTACAGATAAGGGATGGGGTAGTGCAATAAACATAAAAATCTAAAGAAGATACATTTTAAGGTTTTACTTAATGTCTCCCTGTTGGGGCTGCAATGGTTTTGACAATTATGTCTTACTGCTCTATTCCAATGTTATGTTAAGGAAATGTTGTATATATGGAGTAAAATACAGGCATTTGCAGTTAAATAGATTATAGAAATATGAACTGTCATGAAGTAATTGATTGACAAATAGTTGCAATCAAACCCATGACACCATGCAAAAACATCAGCATATAAAACGAGGCAATTATCTCAACACACTATCTATAAACTCCTACTTTAATACTTCTATTAGCCTAAGATCTATTCAATAACTGTACCACAGTATTACCTTTAGTCTGCCTTGACTCTGCATTCCCATAGTGTAGAAGATTTAAACACATCTGTGTGAAAGTTACTGGACCACTGCAGATTAAATTAAAATCTTCAGCTTTTTCCATAAGAAGTTAAACATTGTTCACTGTTACTCAGGGTTGCTGTCTATGCCAAACTATGCAAATACCAAGGACCTAAAGTGAAGGCTTTTCCATGGGCCATTTTTGAGTATGTGTGTTGTGTGTGAATCTATTTTTTGACCATAGTTAAAGTGTGAAAAAGGGATAGCTAGGACAGTGTTGAAAATGGCAGTAAAGGTGTGAAATATGGCATTAAGCTTTGCTATGTATGATGTTCCACCCATTATCATAGGTTCCAGTATTCATCAATGGATTGCTCAATCGAATGGCTTTTAAGAGTTGTAGTTTGGAAAGTGAAATATGATGAATTATGATATACTGTCATGTTGTTGCTTGCACAATGTTAAAATACTATTATAACAGTTGGGAATTGAATCCATGAGATAATGGATGTAAAAATTGGAATGCACTTTATTAACTGAGATTGCCACAGGAGAATTGCTGTTACAACATTGATATCTGACATAAAGTAATTTCTGAATGAATGGAGATAGTCTTCAGAGAGGCCTATATTCATGTTTGTAATTATTTCTGGAATGCATTCTTGTGTAACAGTCATTATTTCTGTTAGTAAATATATTTCTGATGGACGCAGTTGAATGTGCTGATTGATAAATGTCAGTTTATGTTACATACATACTTCACAAGACATAAGGGTCCTAAACCTGTAGTTAGGATATGTGATGAGTCATGGCGAGTACAGAAGCATTGTGTCCATCATACATCATACATATGCAAGTGAATTTTATATGAAATATAATCATCGTAATGTCTAGGAAGATGGACACACATTATGTTGTGGTTATATATGAAACAATAGTGATAGATGCTAAAGAGTGCTATTTCATTATGCAAGGCTTACTAATACATTGCATGCAAGAAATAGGTTTCACATTATCAATTTTATTTAGTGTTACAGTCCTATTCAAAAAGTTGTGAGAAATGGGCATCTTACACCATTTTTAAAAAGTGTCTTGTTGTTGGATTCTTGATCTAAAGTCTCTACACTTGTACCTTGTGCCACACATACAGCTTGATAGCAATTGGAATTTCTCGTCTCAGTACTATCGATAGTCTATTTAAGCTACCTATGGCAGCCTAAACTGTTTTTTCACGTTTTTCCTTAAGTAGTAAACCCTGTCTACCCACAGCTAAGCAAAGAACAACTGAACATTAAAAAAAATGGATGTGCTTGGCTAGGATGCTGACATGTTAATAGCACTTTTTCTCAGCTGTCTTATCTAAGTTACATTTCTGACAGAAAATTTTAAAAACTAAGACTCCTAAACTTCTTAAACTTAATCGGTAACTTCTACTAGTGTCTTTGGAAGTCTACATTCAATTATTTTGTTTGAATGCTATGATTTTTCTGTCAAAATTCAAGCCAAAAGTGCTCAGTTTTCTTCACAGAATGAGTTATCAAAAGAACACTTCACAGAACCAAACAATGAAGAAGGACTACAATCCTTGATATCTACTATGCAGGATTTATCTTTGAAGTTTGACAAAATGGACAAAAAACTTAAATCTTTTAAAGAAAAATGCACAAAACAAATGGAGTAGTTACAAGAATTAATAATGCAGCATAACATATTTTTCGAGCAAACAAATTAGATGACCTAGGAAATTGGACAATGAGAAATAACTTGCGTATTTATGGACTATCAGAAAAGACTGAAGGAGACAATATGGTAAATTTTCTCACATACTGGCTTCCAAATGTTCTGAATTTACCTGCGTCTTTTTCTTATGGAATTGAAAGAGCCCATAGGTCACTGGCAGTTCCTTCATCTTCCAGCAAAGCAAATAAAAGCCCAATATCAACAATAGTATGATATTTATCTTCTTAGGACAAGGAACTGTTGCTAAAAACTGTGTGGCCAAACTCTCTTGTCAAATACCAAGATAATATAGTAAGATTTGATAATGATTACTCATTGGAGGTGAACTCTAAAAGAAAGGAAGGTTTACCTTTAATAAAAGAATTGAAGAAGAGACAATTCAACATTCATTTACTGTTTCCTGCAAGACTAAAAATCTTTTTTTTTCTCAGAAAGAGCAAAGATATTTGACACCTTGGATGCAGCTGTGTCTTTTTTAACATCTAACTAAACTTTAAATCAAACAGAAGAAATGTATTGCACTGGTTTTACCTTTAAATGCCAAGCAGAGATTAATGAATGGAAAAAAAGCAGACAAATACAAAAGACTAAATGACCAGTAACGTTTAAAAAATTGTTTTACATATTTTTTCTTTTATACCACACATAAATTATTTAAAGGGAACCACACTTTATTCAGATGGCAAATCTACAAAGTTCCCTAAAATGTACAAAAAAGAATGCCTTTTAACTAAAAAACTACAATCCCAAAAGGAAAAAACAGGTAAAAACATTTTATTCTTGTTTATTAACTTCCTATGTTACTAACTTAGCTTGGTAATGCTTGAACAAATCTGCATATTAACTAATATCTCTCAAAGCATAGTAAGTAACAATAGCATAATACATGAAACAAAACAATGCATTATCTGCTTATACCTTTTGTTAGAGTGATGTCCTTCATGGTTCACTGTTGCAGTCATGACTCTAGGGTTCTTCCTGCCAGCAGCAGCCCCCGATCGGCCAGAATCCCAAAGTCTAGATCGGGTGTCAGCTGAGGTCGCTTTTATCCTGACATCAATGCGCCAGAAGGTACAAAGACCTCAGCTGATGCCATTTCCCCAGTCTTTCTTGCCGCACGGTGCCCTTTGCAGTTCACCGATGCCGTCGGCCTGTTCCTGTTTGTTTTTGGATTTAATCCCTGGATTTTCATTTTTTAAAGATAAGTACCCCATTGGGGAGGTCTTTTTCTTGCTCCAGTCAGATGTCAGCAAAAGTTAATAATTGTATTTTTTGTGGGAAGCAAATACCTCATAGGGATTTTCACTCTTACTGTATTCCCTGCCTGGGTCCTAACCACGACGTTGCTAATTGTGCGTTTTGTGCTAGATTTAATCAGCGTACTATTAGGCGTAGATATAACTTTGCCTTTTACTATTTTGGAAAAAGGTTTAATTATAACATGTCTTCAGGTTCTTTTCCTACTTCTGGGGTGTGTAAGAGGCGCAGAGATGCAGACAGGCCTCTGAGGTCCACAGCAAAGGATGTTACTCACTTATTGCCAGTTGCTGGTTCAACGGTTGTCAATGAGGTGCCTTTCCAGCCCCTGTCGTCCACCTCTTTTGAACCAATTGCCTATACCTACTCTGGTGTGGAGCTGATGGGGTCTTCAGAATTGCCAGGGGTTGGACCTTCAGATACTGCTCCCTCAGTTGGGTCTGGAGCCAGTAGGCAGGTACCGGCTTCTGAGGGAGTTCTCAGGCCTTCACAGCTTCCTGTAAATGTGGATTCAGTTTTACAGTCAACGACAAAGTCTAAGGCTCCAGCTAAAGTGAAATGGCCAGCACAGGAACCTTTTGATCAGGGTCCTAGGCCTCAGAGGCAGATGCTTAGGATGGCTGAAGATCTCTTAACTATGATCAGGGGTTCTCATCCCCCTCCTGACAAGAAGCCTAGATTACAGTCCGATTTTGATTATTCAGACGAAATTTCTGTTTGTTCTGCTTCTTCCCTTGAGCAGGATTATTCCTTTCCTCTTTATGAGGATTCTGATGCTGAAGATTCCTTTCCTTCAGCCTCTCCTCCTGAGGATTATTCTTTTTGTGAAACTTTGCATGATATGAGGGTGCATTTTCAATGGGAAGGGCAGGAATTCTCTGGATCCAAGAAAAGGCTTAGGGATTTTCTTCTTCTCCCATAGCATAAGCCTCTGGCTATTCCCCCTGTATTGGACATTGTTGATGTTTTTTTGGAAGCTTCTCTCTCCTGATTCTTTTCCCCCTACTCTGGCCAAACTGGATAGGTATTATAGGGTTCCAGATTCTCACAAATTTCTTTTTAGGAATCTTTTGCCTGATCCAGAAACTATTTCTCAAGGTCCTAAAGGTGTTAAAGCAGCCTCTGCTAAAAATCCTATTCCCTTTGACCGAGACTCTAGGGCTTTGGAGAGATGGGGTAAAAAAGTTTATACTTCTGCTACATTGTCTATTAGGGTTTTGAACTGTCAATTTCATATGCTAAAGTATCAGCAATACCTTTTGTCTGTATTTAAACAGAAAATGTCAGCTGTGTCTGTTGGTGTGGATAATCAGGAGTTACAGGATTTATTGCATGCTATTGAACAGGTGGGTAAACATACCCTGCATTGTGGTTTTGATTCTTTGGAAGCTTCTTGTAGGGCTGCTACAACTGGCACTGTTATTAGAAGACATGCTAGGTTAAAAGAACAAAGCTTGCCGGATCAGGTTAAAGCCAAACTTTTGGATGCCTCTTTGCAGCATGATGTTCTGTTTGGGTCCAAAGCTGAAGAGGTATTGAAGAAAATGGAAGACAATGCCAAATCTATGCATACGGTTAAGGATTTTCTACAGGTACAACCTCCTAGATTTAGCAGACACTGGCCAGCTAAATCTTGGTCCTTTCCAGGCTCGGACAGGTCTCAGAGAGGCAGATTCAGGCATTCCAGAGGTAGGGGACAGGCACAGACCCATTTTCGGAATAGGCAGTGGAGTGCCCCCTCTCCCAAGGGAGGTGAAGATAAGTCTCAACCTTACCAAAGACAGTCTTTATGACTCTCCCTTTCTGGTCCCAGGGGCTCCTCTCCTGGAAGCACCTTTGTAGGGAAGGATTTCTCTTTTTTATCAAAATTGGAGCCACATAACCCGGGACAAGTGGGTTCTGGACATAGTCTCAGGAGGTTACAGATTTCATTTCCACACCTTGCCAACACCGAACGGTTGGCTGACCTGCCAAATCATCAGTGGGCAGAGGCACAATGGCAGGTTCAGTCCCTCCTGGCTATGAGGGCCATAGAATTGGTGACAAATTTAGAAATAGGGCAAGGTTTTTATTCCAGACTTTTTCTGGTTCCCAGGAAGGAAAATTCGTGGAGACCAATCCTGGACCTCTCTGTACTAAACACCTTCCTAGATGCTCACTCTGCAGCAGCTGCTGCCTATGTTGGGCAAGAATGCTTGGATGGTGACTTTGGAGTTAAAAGAAGCTTACCTGCATATTCCTATACGGCAAGAGTGCAGAAGGTATCTGTGCTTCAAAGTGGGCTCGTAACATTACCAGTTCTCTGTGCTGCCCTTTGGATTATCTACTGTGCCCAGGATCTTTACGAAGTGCCTGGCACCAGTAATGGCATTTTGCAGACAGAAGGGGATTCAAATTTACCCTTATCTGGACGACTGTCTTATTCAAGCGGACGACAAAGACACTCTACTTCGGCATCCAGCTTTTGTGCAGCATCTTCTTCAGTGCCTCGGTTTCACAGTGAATCTAAAGAAATCAAATCTGGTACCCTCACAACAGATTACTTTCCTGGGTGCTCTTCTGAGTACTTCAACCCAGATGGCTTCCTTGACACCAGACAAAAAAGTGCAACTGGCTTCTTTTTTCCGACGCCTGGCTTCAATGTAACAGCTGACTGCAAGAAAAATTCTGTAGGCTTTGGGTTACATGGCCTCCTGCATTCTGCTAATACCATATGCAAGGCTGCATATGAGGAAACTGCAGTGGTACCTCAAGAGTGTCTGATCTCAGCATTACCACAGTTTGGAAACAGCGGTCACGATTTTTCCTTGTCTCCAGCGAGAGTTCCTTTGGTGGGCCAAAGCTTGTCTACAGAACATGTGGAAGCTTTTTTGTCCTCCGCCGACCAACCAAGTTCTGACAACTGATGCTTCAGATTATGCCTGGGGAGCTCACATGCACGGGAGGTGTCTTCAAGGTGTTTGGACAAAGGAACAAACGCACCTGCACATAAATTTGAAGGAGATGCTAGCTGTGCAGAATGCCCTGATAGCCTTCAGAGACCTTCTTCTACCAGGTCAATTGTTGATACGGACAGACAACACTACAGTGATATGGTACATCAACAAGCAGGGGGGCTCTCACTCTTACCCCCTGTGCAGATTAGCCATGAATCTCTGGCACACTGCTCTGACCTGCAGTGTTGACTTACAGGTGCAATTCCTGCCAAGGAAAGACAACAATCTGGCAGACGCATTGAGCAGACGCATTTCAGATCCACACGAATGGATGTTGGATGTTCGGATATTCAGGATGATTATAAAGGCTTGGGGATGTCCATACGTAGATCTATTTGCATCCCCTCAGAATCATCAACTTCCAACATTTTGCACAAGGACCTACCACAAACTAGCATGGAAAGTGGATGCCCTCTCATTCAGTTGGAAACACCTCTCAGTATATGCTTTTACTCCCTTTACTCTTCTACCTCGGGTACTTCTGAAGATAAAACAGGACAGACCGCGAATGATTCTACTGGCTCCCAATTGGCCTCGGCAATTCTGGTATTCCACTCTGATGAACTTGGTTCAGGAGCCTCCCTGAATTCTGCCTCAAATCCCTCATCTACTGTCTCAACGGGATGGCCGGATACTGCACAGTCATGTCAAGACTCTGCATCTAGCTGCCTGGTGGATCCAGGTTCTGTAAGCACCTATGCCCTTTCCAAACAGGTATTGGATGTAATCCTTGAAGCTTGATGGCCCAGCACTAGAAAATCTTATGTGGGAAAATGGAAAAGATTTTGCTCCTGGAGTTAAGTCCAGGGTGGTGATTCTTTTGTCCCAAACATTCCTCTGATTTTACAGTATCTGTCAGAGTTATTACATATGGGCCTATCTTTTTTGTCTGTTAAGCTTCATGCTTCTGCTATTTCTGCACATTACGATATGGAGCCTCCGATTTTTTCTCATCCATTACTTAAACAATTTCTTAGAGGGGCTAAGAATATTCGGCCCCCTATAAGGGCTCCTGTTCCCACTTGGGATCTTAACTATGTTCTGGAGAAATTAACTTTGTCTCCTTTTGAACCTGCAGCTTCCACGGGTTTCAAATTTTTGTCTTGGAAAACTGCTTTTCTTTTAGCTATTACCTCTGCTAGAAGAATTTCAGAATTGCAAGCGCTCATGGCTGTGGAACCCTTCCTTATTTTTCATCAGGACAGGGTATCTCTATGGACTAATCCCACATTTATGCCCAAGTTGGTTTCGGCAGTGGCCTTGAATCAGTCTATTAATTTGCCTACCTTTTATCCTAATCCTCAAAGTGAGGAAGAATGTCTTTTACACTCTCTAGATGTGCACAGACAGCTTCGTCTATACCTAGACAGGACCAAGATATTTTGGAAATCTGATCAGTTGTTTGTCGCTTATGCTCCTACTGTTCAGGGGAAAACAATCACTAAGCAAACTATTTCCAAGTGGATTGCCCATTGCATCAAGTTCTGTTACTTTTATCATGGCAATCCAGTTCCTCTTAATGTTAGGACTCATTCTACCCGGGCTACTGCTACTTCAGCAGCTTTTCTTTGTGGGGTTCCTACCAAGGATATTTTGAAAGCTGCTACTTGGAGTTCTGTGCATACTTTTTCTAAGCATTACAACCTCCCTCTCTATTCTAAGTCCAGGGCGGATTTTGCTTCTGTGGTTTTGCAAGGTTTTGTGACCGCTCCCTCTGTTTCTCCTCCAGCCACCCTTTCTTAGCTTTGGGACTCAACCCTACAGTCATGACTGCAACAGTGAACCACGAAGGATATAGTAAAGTTGTGTACTCTTACCATAAATGCAGATGTTCGAGTGTGTTCACTGTTGTTGTCTGGGTTACCCTCCCTCCTATCCTCTCTTTTGTTTTTTCTTTGAGTATTGTCTGTTATGAGGTATTTTGGCTGATGAGGTTTTGGGCATGGTTTATTTTTTAGCCCTTTCTTTCTGGGCACCTGACATCTGGGGCAAGAAAAACTGGGAAAATGGCATCAGCTAAGGTCTTTGTACCTTCCAGCGCATTGACGTCAGGATAAAAGCGACCTCAGCTGATGCCCAATCCAGAATTTGGGATTCTGGCCTTTCGGGGGCTGCTGCTGGCAGGAAGAACCCTACAGTCATGACTGCAATAGTGAACACACTCGAACATCTACATTTATGGTGAGTACACAACTGTACTTTTTAATGTCATAGTTTCAGACAAGTTACTTTTAAAAAAGAAAGTGGAAAGAAGAAGCTTAAAGAAAATGAAAACGTTTATGTGGCACATCATACTGCATGATTTTCTGTGTAGTGTAGACATAGAGAGTTATTTACAGCTTAGAAAGGCACTCGGTGAATGTTTAAAATGTTTATTTGAATATACAGTTTAAATATAGATTTCTGAATAAGTTCTAAACTGTAAGAAACAATATATGTGCCTGTTTTTTTTTAAATATTTGTCTATGAATGTTTCATGGGTTAACTGATTTAATGATTAGTACATGCTTAAAGAGGAAAATAAATGTTTTCCTTCTTTTTTATATGGACTTCTTACAGTTAAAATAAAACTTGTCTGAGGTATATGTAAAGCTGATTCTAACAACAGAGACATGTCTGGGCTTTACAAACAGCCATTTAGAAGGAGGAAAAGCTTTCAAGTACTCCAGGACCACTGGACAGTTAAAATGACTCATATTGCTTAACTACTTGTTTTTTGGCTTCCTGCCAAGGTCACAAGCTGAAAAGCTTGTTTTTTTGTTCTCAAGATGTTTTTTTTCCCATTATTATCATATATAGAAGCTGAAAATCCCTTTGTGACCATGTGATTGCTTGAAAATGAAAGTAAAATCCTCAGGCATTGTGTAAGCTCTCAGGTTTACAATGAGCCGTTTGAATTTCTCAGCTTCTTAAAGGGATATTTACCTAATAACATGCAAAACGCTACAATCTGAATAAGAGTAAAAGCAGTGAAAGATTTATTAACAAGTTATTTAGTGAACTTATAAAACAGATACAGTATATTTGATTTTAATTCAGACAGGAAATTGTTGTAATTATATCATATATAATAAACAGACTGATGTGAGGCAGACTGAGCTTCTGCACAATATAATAGCAGTTTCACTGTGTTTAATTAGAGTGATGGAACCTTGTTATGCAGTTTTATACGTCTGAACTGTTTTGTTAATTACAAAGTCAAATCAACACCACAAACTGATGAAAAAACAGATATGCAGGATAAAAACACTTGAAACACCCAGGAATCTTCAGCTATTCAGCTCTTTATTGAAAATATGAATAAAACAGTACCGCACTGTAGAAGTTAAGCGCTTTTCATGTGGTACAATGACCATACTTCTTCAGACAAATAACAGCAGGCACACGATCAGTTTGTATATATATACTAGATCACACTTCCGTCCATCCCCTAATTATTCAATTAATTAATACGAAGCAATTAACCATACAAATAAGTCTTCTACTTATAAAACTGAGTTAAAATTCATTCCTTAATAACAGCTAGTTCATTGCTGGTATTTAAAACAAATACTGAATCTGCTACCATAATATGGCAACAAACAATTTACCTGTTCTATGATCCTGCATATCTGTTTTTTCATTTGTTTTGCTGATTATTTACAGTAATCTGAATGACAAATAGTAATCCATTCTTATAAAAAGGAGTTTGACTAATAGACAATTGTATATTATAAGCAAACACAAAAAGTCATTCTAGCTTGCATTTTTAATATCAAATTAATATGCTTAATATAGTAATATGGTTATGTTAAATGTTTTTTTTTTGTGGATTTAAGATCAAATTTTATGAAACAATGTCTTATATGAATAGAATATAAGACATAGCAAGCTTCTTTCTGTTAGACAAAATGTTTAGATAATTGTTAGATAATTGGGATGAGAAATGATTCTTGGGGTGGAAGTTAGAGGGTGTGCTTGAATAGCTAGTCTACTCAATGCTTGGGTTTGTTTCCCCATACGAGGGTTAGTTTGTTTTTTTGTCTCAATCTTTAACATGTTATTATGTAATTATTTTTATTGGGTGTCTATGAGTTGTAACTACTTTGCTGCATCAAATGAAAATAAGTCATTCCCCCGGATTCACGAACCCTCCGTGTAAGACTAAATAAGTCTTACTCGGAGGCTGCAGTTGAACGGTATGACATCAGCATTCCATGAATATTCATGAGGGCATGCTGACTCAACTGCAAGTCTAACATGGACCATGCAGGAAAGCAGGGGGCGTGTCCGACTGCCGAGCAGTCTAAATGTCCACGCCCCTGCAAGTGTCCAAAATGCAAAATGTCAACACACAAGAGCAAGTCCGCTCAAATGTCCATGTATGCAACACCACACTCCCTGACACTGTCAACCCCCAGCACAGTTATAAAAAGTAAAACATTTAATTTTTTTTTTTTCTAATTCCCGATATAGCTGCCCGTATTTGCACGTGTGTGTGGGTGTGCTCATTGCTTAGCTGCAGTTAGCAATCCCGACATGGCAGAAAATAAGATGGAATTTTATGCAAATTGCATGAACTAGCAATAGCGTAATGGTAGAGTGTTCACACAAAGAAGAGACATTCACGGTTCGGGTCCCACCACTCCCTTTCCGATTTATGTTCTAAATTAGTATATGAAATAATTCCTGACATATATGATTAAAAATTTTACTAAAGAGCAGTGAAATGGCCTATGTATCAGTGAACAAAATATATATTTATAAAGGATCCTGACATATATTTGCCCGCAGTAAAGCAGCTTTTTACCCAGTGCAATATAGTTGCCCACAGTTAAGCAGCACTGTACCCAGCACAATATAGGTGCCCGTAGTTAAGCAGCGCTTTACCCAGCGCAATAAAGTTGCCCATAGCTAAATAGTGCTTTATCCAGCACAATCGGTTTGCACGGAGGTGCACATCGCACCAACCAGCGCACCGTAGGGCAACGTGGAGCAACGTAGAGCAAAGTTGCCTAAACACAGCCACACCCCCTAGCCTGTCTGGGCAGTAGTAAAATAAAATGCAATGACAAGGTTCAAACTCAGGACTCTGTGCACCATAATTAAAGTACTGAACCACTAAGCCATGACAGCTTAGGATAAACAGCCACAGTTAACATACATATACTTATAAATGGTAGATTAACCATACTAAGCAGGTCTGCAGTCAGCTGAGAATTTTCAAAAACGACCAGTCACAAAAAAGTGTGGGAAATGCGGCCTATTTAAGCCCATAGGCGGGAATACTCACCATAACTGATTGTAGCTCCCATCTGCAGTTAGAATGACTGGTGCTGAAGAGGATACATGCTTCCAAGTGCAACGTTGGGGCATCAAGGAGTCAAAATACATGGTTTGGCTCCTTGTCCACCATCATGAGTCAAGACTCCTGCAGGGCCAGTTCCAAGGGATGGAGTACAAGGCAGAGGCTTGGAACCGGTTAGCTCATGACCTCACCAGTGTCACAGGAGTACCTCGGTCTGGTGAGCAGATCCATCACCACCATGCAGACCTGAAGAGCCGGAAGCAGGACCTACTGAACCAATGGATACAGGAGGCCCGTGGGATGCAAGATGCCCCAATACTGAGTGGGTAGCCATGGAATGCAGTATGTAAGAAATGCTAATTGATTCTGTATGATGGATAGGTATGTCTCAATATCCCTTCATTTACTTCACAGCTGCAGGTGTCCGTGCTGCAAATCAGCAAGCCTATGCAGATAGGCTGCTAAGGCTGCACCACCAGGCAGGTTAGTGATTATTCTGCATGTATTGTTATATAAAATAGGTGAGATAGCCTGAAAGAAAGTGTTGTAGCCCAACTATACAGCCATAAAATGCCCTGAATAAGTTCTCTGCATGTACTGTTATATAAAAACTTTAAATAATGTATCTTAAATAATGAAACTTTAAATAATGTATCTTATTGGTAAAAGGAATTAATTGGAACACTATTAGGGTATTTAAATGGAAAATGCATTAAATTATGTTATCTGATGAAGTCCCACTTTGTGAGACGAAAACACGATTGTGATTTGAGAAAAGAAGAGCGTTAAATGTATTTGTGAGTCTAAGTGGTTTTGGCGTGAATAAACTTTTGTTTTTTACCAATTCTTGGTGGAATTTTATGGCACTTTGCATCCTTTTCATTTTGGATTATTGGTGACTGTCTTTGGATGCTATCGCTTTTTATGGTTATATAAAATAAGGCAGAGAGCCAGAAAAAGAGTGTAGTAACCCATTAAGAAAGGTAAAATATGTCTGGAAAAATATCTCTGCAGGTACTGTCATATAAAATAAGTGAGCGAGCCTGAAAAAGAGTGTTCTAACCTATTAATAAAGGTATAATATGTCTTAAATATGTCTTCCATATGCACTGTAATATCAAATAAAGGAGAGAGCCTGTGGAAAAGTGTGTAATGTAATTAATAAAGGTATAAAACCTGGAGTGTGTCTGTGTCACTTACTTTGAAATGTTGTTGTACCCTTGCATTATACAAATAGTACTGTTTTAATAAGTGCTGGCGACCCACAGTTGAGCAGTCCCATCTAAAGTGGTTGATGGAAGTGCTAGTAGCTGTGAAGCAAATATACAGTCCTCAACAGTCAGTTACTGGCTGGCATGCATAAGTAAATCTGGCACATAAGTAGCTTGCTAATTAGATCCCTAGAAATATGAGTGTGCTACACGAAATGTAGGGTTCTGTACAAATCTAACTGAAAATGTCATGTGAACACATCCAGATATGTAGATAAAGAAATATAAATACAATCAATAAATATGTAGCAGTAACATCTGCATCCTGGATAGTTAGTATGTCAGATATAGGTCAGGTATATAATGAACTAGCCAAACCCATTACACAACCTAATGCATGTTGCCAAGTGTAATAATACATGTAGGGGATATACACCTGCAGTCAATAGGAATGTAGTGTAGACTAAAAGTACTTATAACATGTTAATTGAGGTTTCTTTCTACATCCTACTGTATGTGCATAAACAGTGCAATTCTACAACTCAATGGGTATGTGTAATTTCAAAACATTTTTTGGGACATATGTCCTATTGTTCTATAAATATCTGCATTCACTTTGATGCATGTGCCCTGTTCAAACACCAGTCATCCATACATGCTGTTGGAATGTCCACTGTCATTCAATATATGCATGTGTTATGCTTGTTGTTCAACGGTTGGAACCTTGGTGTGTTGGGTTAATGGGAATATTGCTGCATGCTGTTACAACTAATTTGGAATGCTGCTGTTTATGTTGTAATTAAACACACCTAATTACAGAACGTATGGGAAGGCCAGTCCCAGTGGACCCACCTGTCCCTCTTCAGCTGGCGAGTGCACCTGGCACCAACAGGTCCGGTGCCCAGCCCAGGCTCCCCTCCTCCATTGGTCCTGTGCCACCTTCGCATGGAAGCACTGCAGGGGATGGGGCTTGTCCCCCCGTGCAAGCATGGGCGGAGAAGGGCCACCTGTCACCCTTCGAAGGGTCCAGGTTGTGGTGCGTAGGGAGATCCAGCATTCAGTCACTGATCCCCTATGCCAGCTCGAGGCGAGAGTGGCCCATCTCACTGGTGAGCATGCCCATCCTACACAGACCCCAGCACAGCCACCCTCGGGGCTGTGAAGGTGCAGTGGTGACTGCCCATGGGTGGGGATCTCACTTCTACTGTTACCATCTGTGGGCTCATGGGCTTGCGATTTCCAAACATGTAACACCTGGCTGTGAAATGGTTAATGTAGCCAAAGTGGTGCAGGTCAGGTACAGCAAGATAGTTGCCAATGTGACATACATTAGTGGCCTTGAGTGACCACATGATGCTGTCTGATGATGGGTCATGGTACTACACTACATCCAATTACAGTAACTACAGTACTACACATAGCATTTTTTGTTATACACCTGACAGTTGTGTGCATCCGGCCATGGTATGTGTACCTATGAGTGATGGTGCACAGGACATTGGAAAGCATTTCAGACTTGCACAGCAATGTTGTGTCCATGTACACATTGTGTTCCAAGGTGAGGCCAATCATTGAACAACACACATGTATCAACGACATGTATACTGTTATCAACAAGGACTCTCCACACTCGCACTGCATGCTGTTGAGCAACACACATCCTGCATGCTGACACATGTGATAGGACTCTTTGGTCTGTCATACTGTATTGCACCATCAACCACTAATGAATATGTTCCATATTGCTAGTGTGTGTGTGTGTTTGTGTGTGTGTGTGTGTGTGTGTGTGTGTGTGTGTGTGTGTGTCAACTTGACTGAGTAGTGTATGTGTGCATGTGTGCATGTGTTCATGTGTGCATGTGTGCGTGTGTGCGTGTGTGCATGTGTGCATGTGTGCATGTGTTCATGTGTGCATGTGTTCATGTGTGCATGTGTGCATATGTGCATGTGTACATGTGTTCATATGTGCTAACATCCTGTACAGATTGTGAAGTGTGTTTCCTGTCTTCCTCTCACAGGTGCTGAGGTATTGGATGAGTGCAGCAGGGAACCTGAGGTCACTGCCACAAATAGTGGACATGATGACACATGTGTAGTGGCACAGGAGGGTTTGTCAGGGTCTGTCGTTGGTCCACCAATCAACAGTACACAGCTGTCCACCCCATCTATGCACACATTCATACTGCTGATACATCCCTCAACACAAATGGCCTTAGCGGAGGAATAGCATACAGTAGGCATCGACCAGGATAGTGTGGTATCTATGGCACATGCAACCCCACACAGCAGCTATACCCAGACACCTGGAATGGTACCACATAGGCATATGTCCAGGGGTGTTCATGGGAGCACTGCTGGTCATAATCCCCTGTGGCAGACGTGCCCCCACAGGTCTCACAACCTCAGCTATGTTTCGGTCTGTAATGTAGGCACAGGCATGTATGGAATGGTACACCAGGCAGGGACTAAGGGTGCAGAGGGCTCACAACACCACTATCAATGACAGTATCTGTGACCTTGCCAGTGCCATCCGTAATTACACTGAGGTCATTGATAGACGTTGGGGGGAGACACTAAATGTCCTCCGCAATGTAATGTCCATGTGCCAGGACAGTGCAGTATGGCTGAGACGTCGACGTGGATGTATGGCAGCAACATCATCAGCTGGCACTCGTCACGGACAACACACAAGTCCCAGCCACTCCCGTAGTGGCAGTACCAGCCCCAGCAATATTGGAGCTGGGCTGTCAATAGACCATCCTAGACGACCACGTGAACGTGGCTCTGGCCAGTCCCAGCAGGGATATGGATCCAGTCAACATCCCTCTGCCTCTGACAATAGTACCCAGTCTGGCTTCATACCCGATACTGTCCGTGGCACCCCTGGCAGGCACAGGTACTGTGTCCATGGCCAAAGACAGTGATCTGTACAGCCTGGCAGGTACAGTCCATGGCTGTCCCACAATCTCCAGTATGTGGCAGCCACAAGGTGGAACTGTGTGCATGCAGACACACAAACATAAACCAAACGCCTAGGGCTAACACATACACACACACATTACACCAACATTGACCCATACTGTACTGTTGTCCCTCACAAACACACACACACACACACACACACACACACACACACACATATACATGTTGATTGGATGGGTCATTGTCAGGCTCTGGCAAACCAATAACACACCCTGTGCATATGATGAAACTGTGCCACCTCCTGTCATCTGTGACAATGATGCACAAACAGGCTTACATGGTGCTGATGCACAAGGTGACCTAATAGCAGTGTAGCAATGTTAGTATGTTGTCAACAGCAAAGTGTACTGATATCCTTGTAGGTATATCTGAGCAGGCATGATGGATTAAAGCTATGATTATCAATGTAGTATTGTTTACACCAGTATTAATTCCAAGACTGTATTGTCTGCCCATGTGCCACTTGGCTGATGTGTGCAGTACTGGCAACATGTGTTGGTGAGTGGATGGTACATGTGTGATGTGTGCAGTACAGATTTGCAGGTGTACATTTGTGAACATGGTGGAGGTGCACCATCTGCATGTATGTGCATAGTGGATACATGGGAAGGGTGACATGCCCTGTATTACACACTGTTAACACTTCATATTTCCTATCGGTCTCCAGTATGCATTTTACTACACATATGTTACGACTCGGGTACACATGTGTGTATGACATAGTTTGACACTATGCTGTGGGTGATACTGTTTATATCGGTCATTGTTTTGCATTCTGGTAGTATACATAACCTCAACAGCCTGATTTTACCCAATCATTAGATGATGTCTTGACAACTGACACACAGATGTAGGATACACAGTAGCATTTGAGTCCTTCCAGTACTATACTATACCAGTAACCAGTGGTATTGCCCGCCACTCATTCCTGGGACCACTCCAGTTTGGCATGTAGCCGTCCCAGGTACAAGCAAACACACTAGGGATATGTCCGTCCAGATCTGGTAATACATAGAGTGGCCTACAATGCATTCTCCGGATGAGACACTTATTCTCCACAAGGGTATCATACAGACAGATACCTGTTGACTAACCCATATTGTAAAGCTATAAGCCAACTATAGCATAGTCATCCACATTTACTATAAATAGTATCCTGACTGTACCACATTGTTAGCAGCCCACAACATGTAGCAGGGGTACCGATGTGTACATACAGCCACATGTTATGTCATCTGTCCTTTGGTATTCACATTTCCAAAGGTATGCTGATGTCCCTCAGTGCATCACATAAGCATGAAGAGGTCTGTATGCATATCCACGGAGGTGTTGTACACCTGTAATGAATGGCCATTATTGACAGACTGTGTTGTGTTTGAACATGTCTGACATATACCCCAGGCATGAACCCTCTCTCACACTATTCTATAGAAACTGTCATAGGTATGTGTGACACAGATGACCTAGGCCACAGATCACTACAGTGGCTGGCCTTGCCACATACATACATATGTGACCTAAGGTCTGAGAAGCAGCAGCACAGACTGTCAATGTTAACAGATGTATTTGTGTAGAAAGCAGGCTTCACACCTATGAACTAATTGAGGTCACATGTACATATATGTATTTGCCACACAGATAACAATTGAGGTCACGTGTACATATATGTATGTGCCACACAGATACCTGAAGTGTGCAATGCACATAGTTGTTTTACTGATTTGTCATGCAGTTGTAAAAGCAAAACCCACAACACATTGACCAACAGTATCACACACATGCACTCAGCAATCGCAGGATTCAAACCCCTACCTAACCTTTTATGATACTAGACATAGCTGCATTAACACAATGTGCTATATGCTACACTGAAAGGTTTCCTTTCCACTGCTGTATTTCTGGGATACTGACATCATCAGACTTGCCAAAGAGGAGATTACCTCTTTGAATGTGTTTTCCCAGGCTTCAAAAAGGGCACTCCTCTCAAAGGAAACCAAACACAACCCCCACACATACACTCAGCAATTGTAAGATTCAAACCCCTCCCTAACTATGTTACAACACTACAGAGATACACATTAACATGACGCGCTATATGCTTCACTGGGATTTCTTATCTCCACTGCTGTATTTGTGGGATACTGACATCATCAGACTTGCCAAAGAAGAATCTACCTCTTTAAATTTGTTTTCCTAGTCTCCAAAAATGGAACTCCTCTCACAGAAAATCACACACATACAACCCCCCACACACACATTAAGCAATTGTAGGATTCAAACCCCTACCTAACTATACTACAATACTACAGAGATATGCATTAACACAATGCACCATATGCTTTAGCGTTTGTTTCTCCTGCTATATTTGTAGGATGCTGACATCATCAGACTGTACATGGTAATGTATGAGCACTTTGTGTTATGCAATCCCAGGAATGAACCATGTGGGTCAGCAGGTGTTAACAGCTTGAACAGGACTCCACAATTCTTAGCTTGTGTGATCTCTCTGTGGACAAATTGCCATTCCTTCATATGACAATACATATTTATGCACAGGCTGTTGATTTTGTGGATAAAACATGTGTCTGTGATGTTGATAAAGGGTTATTCAGAGTCTATGTGAGACATGTGTAGCTCCCTTCAGTGATGTGTGTCCTGGGTGGCTGCCTTGCAAAAAGTCTAGCAGGTTTGGGAACCATGATCTGCCCATGATCATACCACAGTTGGTAGGGCTGTGTGTTTGTCGGCTTCCAATAGCTCTGTTTATGACTTCAATTATGATGGACTCAATGGCCTTGCAGATCAGACATCATAGGCTTATAGGACTATAGTTCCCATGGTCTGTTGTGCACCAACACTTGTGGGGTGTGCCATATGTTGCTGTAACACATTCAACAGTTTCAGATCCTGTACAGATGGTGAAGCTCAACAGACTGTTCAGGTGAAGGGTCTGTTTGTTCTGTAGTTCACTTATGACACATATAGGGAAACAATGTCATCCAATTGATGCCATGTTTTCAGCTTTGGAAGGAGCTGTTTACCCATTCTACATGTGATATCTCCTGGTATGATGATAGGGACATTTGTCAGTGGGAGGTGGGTATGTATGTAAGGGCATGTCTGACAGGATGTCGGCATTGTCAGTCAGGTACAGTTGGCCCTGACTCAGGACATATATGAGTGTACATTACTGTGCATGACATAGCTGAAGGAAGTGTTATGGTTCTGTCTGGACTCCTTCGCAGATAATCTTTCAAAAACACCAACAAACCTGAGCACTAAACCCCTGTTATACTCTTTTACACACTTAACACCCTGCTGATCCCTTGTGATCAGTCAACAGAGAGTATGTCATCATAATATCCTGGCATGTCCAACAGTTAGTTTCTTGTGTACTCTCCAGTCCAGCTGGTGAATATGGGACTTTTGAGGCAATGTTACAACTGCCTTATAAACACAGACAACACTCACCTCCTCCCAACAAACTCATATATATGTGAGAGATGCAACTATACAGACAAACAGGAGGCTGAGCTCTCTCGACCCATGACTGGCACAGTCTTTCAGGTGGTGAAGGTAACCACACAAACCAAAAATCCAGTCTCATATAGACCTATAGCGACAGCAAACAAAATACATGACCACACAAATACATACTCGGAGGCCCTAAATAATATCTGCCTAAGCAGCAGACACCTCCTAAACAGACACCCAAACAACTGCTACCCCACAATAATACCCACATATCACATGGTTCACAAAGTCAGTGTGCCACACAGTCACTGCCCTTAGGGCTAGACAACACACCTACTACACTTGTAATAGGTGACTCTATTGTCAGACACAGTGATGTCACACTCACCAGGCTGAACAAGGAGAAGGACACTTTGGGCTGTCTGTCGGGTAGCAGGTTCAGCCACATTACACATGCACTCAGGTCACTCCAAAGCAAGTACAAATATGGCTCCATCATTGTCCATGCTGGTGTGAATGACCTCAGATGCTCCTCCCTGGACTACATGACAAGAGACATAGAGGAGCTCTCTTATCATGTAACCCAGGCCAGTATGACCCTGACCTTGTGTAGCATCTTACCCTCACCAAGAATGATGGCATAGTATACAGACAAGCTGATCAATTGTAACAGCTGGATAACATATTAGTGTCATTCAAAGGGGATCCAGTGTCTGTCAGCGTGGGATGACAATCCCGATATGCCACGTAGCTTTGCTTTTGACAGCTTGCACCTGTCACCCCTGGACTTTCAAATAATGGCTAAGGCTGTTGCCACCCCCACAGTGACTTTCATGGGCAAGGCTCAAAAGACAAACCCACCTCCATAGACAATACAATGTAAAAGACACTATGGGTAATGCTGCTCAACACCTGATCTACACCTCAGAATGCACACACTCAAGACTCTCCTCAGTATGGGGAATGTTGATATCTGTGCAGTAACTGACACCTGTTTCAGGCTCCCAAAAGCACACCAGCACTACCAGGTTATACTTCATACCATGCTTTTTGGCCACAAGACTCAGACCAACCAACAAATTTAGGGGGGGGGATCCGTATACATCACAGATACACACACCGCCAGGTTAGTAGCATCACAGGCCATACATGTGCAACTAACAGTGGGCAAAACTGCCTTAAAGTTTGTAGCCTGCTACAGACCACCCTCCCAAACTCAGGAACCCCACTCAGCTTTCCTGGGAACACTGGAGAATATGACGGTCTCTACAGACACCATTATATGGGGTGACTTCAACTACCAAACGTTGACTGGGAATCCTACTCAAGCCCCAACACCCTCACCCAACGGTTGCTAGGATTTCTAAACCCAAATGCTATGTCACAACTGGTCACCACACCCACAAGAGGGGAAAACATCTTGGACTTGATCATCACCAGCATGGGGACTCCATGTTCCACACCAGAGGTATGCCCCTCATTGGTAAGGTCAGACCATACATTTATCTCAATGGACATCCATATCCCATCCCCACCCCCATCCTTGGTTCTCTCGGTGAAGAACTTACCAAAAGCAAACGTCATACTTCTCAAAACCGAGGTGGTATCATTCAATGACCCTTGGATAGAGGTGAATATGGCTCAGACCGCTGAATCCTTTACAAACACATTCTATTGACACCTACTGAAATGTATGGATCGTGCTATCCAAAATAAAAACAAGACTCACTCCTCCAAAGGCAGGGGACCTGTCTGCTGGACCCCAGCCATAAATAAGCTATACAACTAAAGGAGGGGGCTACTACATGATAGAGCACAATCCCAAAAAGGGAAGGCATCTCTGATCAGTACTAGCAAGAAGCTATGTTCACTCATAAATTCATCTAAGACCCGCTTCAAAAGGTAAATTGCACCAGACAGTAAGGACAATCACAAGGCCTTCTTTAGTTATGTCATGAACCTGGGTGCCAACTCCCAGATATGCTGTGAGTTACTGTAAAATGACAATACATACACTGAACCCACAGACATTGCCAACATCCTGGCAAACAGGTTCAGTGCAAATGTCACCCCCATCCCCCCTAATGAGCAGATGTCCATCCCAACAAAGTGTAGCCTCCCTGACATCACAGATGATCAGGTGAGTGCTGCCCTCTCCAAAGCAGACAACACAACATCAATGGGACTGGATGGTGTCCTAGCTTGCATCTTACCCAAGCTTCATGACGAACGTAACCCTCACATGAAGTCACTGTTCAATATCAGACTTATTACAGGATATGTACCCAAGGAATGATGTACAGCAACACTTGTCCCACTCCACAATAGTGGTGCCACAACAGACCCCAGACACTATCGCCCTATAAGCCTATCTAGCCTGGTCTGCAAAGCTATGGAGCGTATCATCATGGAACTCATACACACAGACATTGGGAACCTACAGACACTGGATCCTACACAATTTGGCTTTGTTGTGGGCAGATCTTGCCTCTTGAACATGGTCGACTTCTTCAAACAGTTACCAGGTCCATAGATGTAGGGAAGGTAGTCCACACAGCCTACCTGGACCTCGCAAGAACCTTCAAAACAATACCCCACTCGGGCATCATACATAAGCTCACCAGCTTAGATATCGACACATATGTCACAAGATGGATTGCTAACTGGATCAGAGATAGCGCCCACATGGTAAGTATTGCTGGTGCCATGTCTGACTCTACACCAGTTACACGTGGTGTCCCACAAGGCTCAGTCCTGGGACCTCTCTTGTTCAGTATATCTTTCTCTGACGTACAGGCTAACACAGGAGGAATATGGCTGACCATGTTCGCAGATGACTGCAAACTGGGTGCCATATTTGACTCTCCAGCTGGCACAAGCATCCTCCAAAAGGGTCTCACAGAGATGGATAACTGGTTCCAGAGCCATGGACTATGGCTAACTTCCATTAAATGCATAGTCATCCCCTTTGGGAATAACAAAGTGCCCACACATTACCACATAGGTGTTAATACATTAAGTACGGTAGACGTTGTTAGGGATTTGGGGACACGAGTAGTTAGTAATCTTGCCTTTGACAATCACATTGCCAAAGTGGTTAGACAGTCCTTCTATATAGCCCACCTTATCCCAAAAGGTTTCACATCTAGATCAAGTAAAGTTATTGTGCCCCTATACTCATCAGGCCCATGATTGGATACAATTCCCCATTTGGGATGCACCTTACCTGACACCTGCAGCAACTGTAATGCCCACAAAAGTACCTCACCAAGTGGATCTGGGGACTCACACAGATGCCCTGTGTAGTTCGGCTAAAGGAACTCCAGCTCTACTCAGTCTCTTACCAACTACTCAGATGCAATCTGTGCCTGTTATTTACAGCCATGTCCAACACAGTATTAATGGACATGCTCCACCTCAGGATATCCAGATCCCTTAGACCTACATGCTCCAGGGACTTACACCTCAGCACAGATATTAATAGGACATGCTGGAGGGACACATTCATATCCCATAGGCTCCCCTCACTCTGGAATGGGATCCCAGTCCCACATAGGCAGACCCCCCCCCACTGACCCCTACAGGAGACATCTTGATGAGTGGATGGGTGATTGTATGTTTACCCTGGGATCTCTTCTGGGTCCCTGCTAAACAGAGGCATGATAAACTAAACGTAAAAGGCCTATCTTGTGTGACCTACTATTCACAGGCACAGTCTACTAATCTAACAGGGCTGGAAAAGCCAAACACACTCTGGCTAAGCTTATAAATGCCTTAGGGCAGATAGCCTAGTATCAACCTATACACCTATGGTAATGTTTGGGATGCACATTATTTATTGATGATGCAAATTGCACGTTTTCTATCTTCTTTGCTTTCCCACTTTCTACGAACAACCTAAGTATCTGCAGATCATATTTTATTATGACAGGGTTCCAATATATTATATATGTATCTGTTGTCATATAAATGTGTGCACAAGGCGGATTGGTGAATAGTGAGAGGTTCCTGGGTTAACACATGCAACTGCCGGATATGTGTGGCCCACTGCTGTACTCAGACATGGCCTAAGTGTGTGAGCGTGCCCAGTGTGACCTTTCAGTATGTTGCTGTCTGAAGTCCACTACATTTGTTGATGTGTGTGAACATGACCAATATTAACATTTATACTATATGTGTGTTGAAAATCAGGTTTGATTCTTACTGCAGGGCTCACCTTTGTGTCATAACTCGACAGGGATTATGCTGTGCCTGCAGGGTTTCCATGAGATACTTTGCATAGACTTATCAACATTTCTTCATACAAGCTGACCTGTGCAATGCTGTCATGGTTTAGTGGTTCAGTACTGTGACTGTAGTGCACAGTATCCTGAGTTCGAGACCTAGCACTGCTTTATATTTTCATACTGAGCAGACCAGACTGTTTAAGGGCCAGTAGAGCAAATATGAGCATGTTGGATTTTGTTCAGCTATGCCCAATGTAGACCACGCTTGTCCAGCATTGCTCAATGTTAAACAGCATTGCTGAACGTTGCCCAATATTGCACAACATTGACCACAGTTGTGCTAGTGTTAGTGTGTGCAATTGCTTACATATACAAAATGGTGGTGAAAGCTGTTTAGCACTGCTTTATATTGCTTAACACATGACAATCATGCCTCAGGGGGTGCTGCAGGGATGCCTGTGTCGGATGCCCATACTGCACTCACTATACATGTCTGGAAACAGGTAGTGTCAAGTTAGGCATCCCTTTTACTATATGTACGAGTCAAAGAGAGGTATCATTTCCAGGGTTCCTACTGAGCCAGTGTATGTTCTATGCATTGCCTCTTTGCCAAGGCCAAAGCATACTGGGCATGCCTCCTTCTGCCTACTGGGGCAGGCTCAGGTTGTTCCTCTTCCGAGTCACGCTCTGCCTGTGATGGCCTTGGCAATGGTGGGGGGCTGTTTGGCCCAGCCCTATGCTGCTCCTGCTGCAGCTGTTTTCACAGGATCGTATTATGTAGCATAGCACATACCATGACAATTTGTGTACATATAGTTGGTGAGTACTGCAAGGCTCCACCAGATGTGTCCAGGCACCAGAAGTGTGACTTGAGCAGGCCAAACACGTGCTCTATTACATTTTGTGTTTGTGCGTGTACCTCATTATGGCATTCCTGTTCAGGTGTGTGTGCGTATCTGATGGGTGTCATCAGTCATGGCTCCAGTGCATAGCCAGCATCCCCCTCTAAGTGACCATGAGGGATGTCCCCATTGGCAAATGTCTGGTACAGCTGTGTCAGATGCCAGATATGGGAATCATTGTAGCTTCCAGGGCAGCCAGCATACACATTCAGTATTATGCCCTGGGCATCACACTTGACCTGGCAGTTGATGGAGGGGAAGCCCTTGTGGTTGAAGTAGACCCTACCCCGCTCACCGGCTGGTACTTTGATGCATATGTGCATGCAGTCTATTGCACCCACTACCTCAGGGTATTCTGCTATTTGCTGGAAGAGACGCATATGGCTGGCCAATACCTCACGGGAATTGGGGAAATATACATGATCACCGACATGCGCTGACATGGCATCCAGGAACTGGTGCAGTACCCTGGATGCTGATACCTGTGATATCCCCATCATATCACCAGTTGGTCTCTGGAAGATACCTGTTGCTAATATTCTTAGGCCAACACATACCTTGGTTTCCACTGGGATGGGTTCCCCTCTGTTGGTTCTGTGTGTGAGGCGTGGCCTGCACAGCTCAACAATTTGCTGCAAAAGGTCTCTGTCCACTCTATAGCGCTCCACTGTCTCCAGCTCATGTAGCCCCTGATAGGTTACCCTGGGCCTGTACACTCTTATCTGTCTCCTCACTGTGGGTTGTCCAGCAGCATTTGCATTGTCACCATCCTCAGCATGTTGCATATGTCACCTTATAACAGCAATGGCAGCCCCTAACATTTCTTTGTCTCAGTAAAGCTTTTTCAGTTTTCATTTCTATTAGCTTACTGTAGTGTTGCAGTGTCTCTTGAGAGAAACATAGTGGAATGTTGTTTGCAGAGTTTTAAGTGCTGGGCTGGGTTGGGCTAGTGTACTGCCTGTGTAATTGCCTGATTCTGATTGTTTTCACCTGCTAGCTCTGCTAGTACTCCCTGATTAACTTCCTACTATTTGTTGTGCTTCCTTTTTCCTTTCTGTTTCCTCAGGGGGGTTTCCTCAAGGGGGCAGCACCACACACACAAATGCAAACATGCACACACCAGCTCACACGCATGCACATATGCTTACACGGGCTAAAACATGCTTATTCTTGGTAAAACACACGCACACCAGCGCAAATGCACTTACACAACTTTACACAGCCTTAGACATGCTTATTCCAGCATAAAAGTGCACACACAGGCTTACACGCGTGCAGACAGTCTTACTTGGATGTACAGGCACGCACCCACTCGGATACACATTCATCAAGAAACTTTAGTGCTATCCACGGCATACACCTTCAATTTCTTGCCTTTAGCTAGCCTACCTGTTGACACACCTCTTCCAGTGATGTGTAACTGACAGCTGATGCATGCCACTCTGCTCCAATGAGCTTCACTTCTTTCATACATACCCCCTCGTGATGTCACCTATCTTCTACTCTGTTACTCCCCTTATCCTACTCATACATTCCACTGACTGTGGTCATTTGCTATGTAAACTTGCGATTCACTATCCTAACCCTCATTTGCATAGGATTGCCTACTAATGCTTGGTTACATCTCTTAGACTGAGCTTCCCCCCTTAGCAACCTCTACTTGGTAGCCATCTTGTCTTCAGCCTGCCATTCCCTTGCATTGTAAATTAAGAATAACAATAAAATCCACATTTGTGGCTTTTAATTATTGATTTTCTGGTTTTTAGAGAGCAGCGCGTTTGTGCAGCACTGCGCTATGCTTAAATACCTGAGATCGGGATAAAAAAAATTTATTTTATTTTTATTTTGCATCAGTGAACATTGCCAATGGCTGTATTTTTGGCCATTGGCATGCTTCCTCAACTGGATACATCCTTTTTTGGAGCTGTCACGGCTCCGTTTTGCTATTTGCAGAACCATACTCAGTTGTCAATGGAGTACATTTCTGCAAATAACACTACTCTTACTCAGACAGGTTCAGGTTTCCTGGATCACAAATTCACCTCATTTGCATAGCTTTTGCCTGCAATTGAGGTAATTTGCATATCCAAGCCCTGTCTGTGTAAGACTCGTTTAGGAGCTCTGTTGCACGCCCCTACCGGCTGTTCCTGGATCACTCAGCGGACATGTTGGCTGCATGGAGTCTTACTCTACTCTTAGACTCCATGCAATCCTTCGTGAATCTGGCCCATTATCTTTAGTTAAATCTCTGTCCTTATTAGTTAAAATATATACACATAACTAGCAGTTTGGTAATAATTTAACTATGAAATGCATTTCCATTAATGTAAATGGTTTGAATAATAATTGTAAAAGGAGAAGTCTCTTAAAATATTTGAAGATATTTAATGCACAGATTATTTTTTTGCAAGAAACACACCTTATACAAGAAGACAGAAATAAAATTAACACAAATAACTATACAGTTTTAGTAAGTTTGCACTGTAAACAAAAGAAGAGTAAAGTAGCAGTCTTATGGAAAAACTCAGTCTTAATGCCAAAAAGTTTAATTACATATTATGACAAAACAGGGATGATATATTTAATAATGACATCCAAAAATGAAGATATATACTCTACTAAACATTTATTGGATACCTAGATTAAGTGTCAAAGCAGCCAAGCAGCATTTAGAAGACACTGTACACCATGTCTGACCCAGCTATGTTAGAAATGCTACATCTAAAGAAATCCCAATTCCTCTGCACCACATACCCCAGAGACCTCAACCTCATTACCACAATCAACAGAACATGCTGAAGGGACAGTTTCATAACCCAGAGACTGTCCATGCTCTGAAATAGACTTCCCATACATGTCAAGCAGAGCACCTCACTAGCCCTCTTCAAGAGAAATCTTGATGAGTGGTTGGGAAATAGAAAGTTCACCCGGGAATCACTCCAGTGTCTTTACTTGATAGAGGCACTGGGAACAAATGATGGGTGGCACAATTCCAGGGCACTTCTATGGGATAGGCTTGTATATACCCCAGGGCCATCAGCCTAGTACACGCTTATGAACCTATGTTAAAGGGGAAATAATCATAGCAGGAGACTTTAGTTGCCTAATGAATGATGATTACACAGATGCTAGAAGCACATGAAATAAAACAGCAATTTCTAGGGTGCTATCTGATTTTACTGAAACTTTAAATATTGTAGATATTAATGAATATGCTGATCCTTATGCATTATTCTTTACATTACTCTCATCGACATGGCACACATTCAAGACTAGATAGAGTATACAGATCAAGAGATCTAACTACAAAATTTGATAAAGTCAATGTAGTCACATGCCCATTGCCAGAACATAATCCAATTATTTTTTATTTAGATTTAAATACAAAACAAAGAATAACTGTAAATAGAATTCCTTCATACATAACAAATTTAAAGGAGTTTAAGGAATTTTATGTTAAAGAGATACAAACATTTTTAAAAATAAATCTTACTGAAGACATGTCAGAGATATATATTTTGGACTCTTCGAGGTCATATTTATATGGTAAAACATTAACATGGTTTAAAAACAAAAAAGGCAATTGGACAAAACTTACTGGAATTCCAAGCAAGAACTGATACACTAAAGCTAGACATTCAGAGGGGAAACACACATTTAATAAGTGGATTCCATTATTAATAGATGAATATCAAAGTGGATTTATTAAAGACAGAAATAGACATGACAACATTAAAAGAACAATATATTTAATTGATTACACGAATCATACAAAAAATAACATGAATATAGTCAGTTTAGAAAAATAGTGCCTTTGATTCTGCCCACTGGGATTAACTAGGATCAGTTCTAAAAGAATACTGATTTTCTCAAAAAATCATACTATTAATTAAATCATTTTATAAAAAATCCTTAGCATATATAAAGATCGAATCATGCATTTCTAAATCTTTAGAAATCACTAAAGGTACAAAACAGGGATGCTCCTTGTCTCCATTATTATTTGCCTTAGTAATTGAACCTTTTGCAAATTAGATTCAAATGGATAAGAACATTAAGGGTATACAAACTGACAATAGTCAGAAAAAGAAGGTTCAAGTTGTTTGTAGATGATACTTTGTTAACCTTAAAGGATGATAACACCTCTCTAAAGACTCTATTGAATTTAATTGAACACTTTCAGAAACTCTCAGGCTTTAAATTTAATGAAAAAAAGACACAGAAATGACTTCTAAATTCTAATAAGAAAGACATACATAAGGGTTTTTCAAAATATATAGCTGCTCACAATAAAATAAAATACTTGGGGGCTATAGTAACAGATGAAGTAGATAAAACAATAACAATAAACTACTCTAATATTCTAAATAACATTAAAACATGCATTCAAAAATGGAATAAATGCTTTTTTACAATGGCATTATATAATTAAAATGATTATTTTTCCAAAAATATTATACTTCATACAAGTCTTTTCTATACCTCCTCCTAAATTTCACATAAAACAATATAATAGACTAATGCTAAGCTTCTTATGGTATCCAAAACAACCCAGGATAGCTCTGAAACATCACTTAAATGACTGGGAATCAAAAAGAATACGTCTTCCAGATATAAGAAATACATGTGCTGTCATCTAATTTAAAAACAATGGCATTGTGGGTAAATAATGCTTAGTCTGCCAGATGGAAATACATATATGAAAAGATATGGCTAAAATCAGGTGTTCTATTACCATCACAATATACTGAGTTTGTATCAAATAATTTTCTTTGGATGATGAGAGAACATATTAAAAAGATATAAAACCCATATGTATATGAATTCCAACATAAAAGATTGGTCATTATTGTTATATCCTATTGCATGCACACAAAATAACATTCCCCTGGATTCACGAATCCTCTGTGTAGGACTAAATAAGTCTTACTCGGAGACTGCAGTTGAACGGTATGACATCAGCATGCCATGCATATTCATGAGGGCATGCTGACTCCACTCCAAGTCTAACATGGACCGTGCAGGAAGGTAGGGGGCATGTCTGACTGCCGAGCAGTCCAAAGGTCCACGCCCCTGCAAGTGTCTGAATTGTGAAATGTCAACACACGGGAGCAAGTCCGTACAAATGTCTACGTATCCAACACTACACTCCCTCACATTGTAAACCCCCAGTACAGTTATAAAAAGTAAAACTTTTATTTTTTTTTCTAATTCCCGATATAGCTGCCCTTATTTGCGCATGTTTGCGCAGGTGTGCCCATTGCTAAGCTGCAGTTAGCAATTTCGACATTAAAGAGCATAATAAGGAATGTTTATGCAAATTACACCAAATAGCAATAGCGTAGTGGTAGAACCTTCACACAAAGAAGAGGCATGCATGGTTCGAGTTCCACCCCTCCCCTTTCTATTTTATGTTTTAAATTAGTATATGAAATAATTCCTGACATATATGAATAAACTTTTACTAAAAAGCATTGAAATGGCCTATGTATCAGTGAACAAAAAATGCATATTTATAAATATAAGAAGGATCCTGACATGTAATTGCCCATACTTAAGCAGCGCTTTACCCAGCACAATATAGTTTCCCATAGCTAAATTGCGCTTTACCCAGCGCAATATAGTTGCCCGTAGTTAAGCAGCGCTTTACCCAGGGCAATATAGTTGCCCACAGCTAAATAGCGCTTTACCCAGTGCAATCGGTTTGTGTGGAGGTGCGCACCGTGGGGTAACGTGGAGCAACGTAGAGCAAAGTTGCCTAAACACAGCCACACCCCCTAGCTTGTCTAGACAGTAGTAAAATAAAAAGCAATGACAAGGTTCGAACCCAGAACACTGTGCACCATAATCAAAGCAATGAACCACTAAGCCATGACAGCTTAGGGTAAAGCGCCACTGTTAACATACATATACTTATAAATGGTAGATTAACCATTGCTAAGCAGGTCTGCAGTCAGTTTAGAATTTTCAAAAATGGCCAATCACAAAAAAGTGCGGGAAATGTGGCATATTTAAGCTCCATAGGCGGGAATACTTGCCATAACTGATTGTAGCTCCCATCTGCAGTCAGAATGGCTGGTGCTGGAGAGGGTACACACTTTCGAGCGCAATGTTGGGGCATCGAGGAGTCAAAATACATGGTTTGGCTCCTTGTCCACTGTCATGAGTCAAGACTCCTGCAGGGCCAGTTTCAAGGGATGGAGTACAAAGCAGAGGCTTGGAACCAGTTAGCTCATGATCTCACCAGTGCCACAAGCGTCCCTCAGACTGGTGAGCAGGTCCATCACCACCATGCAGACCTGAAGAGATGGAAGCAGGACCTACTGAACCGATGGATACAGGAGGCCCGTGGGATGCAAGATGCCCTACTACTGGGTAGGTAGCCATGGAATGCATATGTAAGACATGCTAATTTAGCCTATATAATGGATAGGTATGTCTCAATATCTCTTCATATACTTCACAGCTGCAGGTGTCCATGCTGCGAATCAGCAAGCCTATACAGATAGGCTGCTAAGGCTGCGCCACCAGACAGGTTAGTAATAATTCTGCATGTATTGTTATATAAAATAGTTGAGAGAGTCTGAAAAAAGTGTTGTAGCCCAATAATAAAGGCATAAAATGCCCTGAATCATTTTACTGCATGTAGTGTTATATAAAATAAGTCAGAGAGACAGAAAAAGAGTGAGGTAACCCATTAATAAAGGTAAAATAAATCCGACTAATATCTCTGCATGTACTGTTATATAAAATAAGTGAGCGATCCTGAAAAAGAGTGTTGTAACCTATTAATAAAGGTATAATACGTCTTGAATAAGTCTTCTGTATGCACTGTAATATCAAATAAATGAGAGAGCCTGTAGCAAAGTGTGTAATGTAGTTAATAAAGGTATAATACTTACAGTGTGTCTGTGTCACTTACTTTGAAATGTTGTTGTACCCTTGCATTAAATAAATAGTACTGTTGTATTAAGTGCTGTAAACCCACAGTTGGGCAGTCCCATATAAAGTGGATGATGGAAGTGCCAGTAGCTGGGAAGCATATATACAGTCCTCAATAGTCAGTTAATGGCTGGCATGCATAGGTAAATCTGGCACACGAGTAGCTTGTTAATGTGTTCCCCAGAAATGTGAGTGTGCTACATGAAATTTAGGTTTCTGTAGAAATGTAACTGAAAATGTCACGGGAACACATCCAGATATGTAGATATATAAATATAAATAAAATAAATAACTATGTAGCAGTAACATCTGCATCTTGGACAGTTAGTATGTCAGATATAGGTCAGGTATATAATGAACTAGCCAAAGCCATTACTCAACCTAATGCATGTTGCCAAGTGTAATAATACATGCAGGGGATATACACCTGCAGTCAATAGGAATGTAGTGTAGACTAAAATTACTTATAAGATGTTAATTGAGGTTTCTTTCTACACCCTACTGTATGTGCATAAACAATGCAATTCCACACCTCAATGGGTATGTCTAATCTCAAAACATTTGTTGGGACATATGTCCTATTGTTCTATAAATATCTGCATTTACTTTGATGCATGTGCCCTGTTCAAACACCACAATCTTGGTGGCCTGTTGCCACCAGTCATGCCTGCATGCCGCTGGAATGTCCACTGTCATTCAATATATGCATGTGTTATGCTCGCTGTTCAACTGTTGGAACCTTGGTGTGTTGGGTTAATGGGAATATTACTGCATGCTGTTACAACTAATTTGGAATGCTGTTGTTTATGTTGTAATTAAACACACCTAATCACAGAACGTATGGGAAGGCCGGTCCCAGCGGACCCACCTGTCCCTCCTCAGCTGGCGATTGCACCTGGCACCAGCAGGTCTGGTGCCCAGCCCGGGCACCCCTCCTCCATTGGTCCTGTGCCACCTTTGGGTGGAAGAGCTGCAGGCGATGGGGCTCATCCCCCCCCGTGCAAGTGTGTGCGGAGAAGGGCAACCTGTCACCCTCCAAAGGGTTTGGGTTGCGGTGTGTAGGGAGATCCAGCGTTCAGTCGCTGATCCCCTACGCCTGTTTGAGGTAAGAGTGGCGTGACTCATGGGTGAGCCTGCCCCTCCTACACATCCCCCAGCACAGCCACCCTCGGGGCTGTGAAGGTGCAGTGGTGACTGCCCATGGGTGGGGATCTCAGTTCCACTGTTACCATCTGTGGGAACATGGGCTTGCGATTTCCAAACATCCGTCCCCGTAAATTGTGTTCACCCACCCCATGTGTCATACTCCACCCCTGTATGCATCTTGTTTGTCTTGTCTGTTTACCTCCCCAACCTACCTCCTGAAATATACCTACTTCCTCTACCTCACTCTCCACTCTCACCTGAAAAAAAGGGCAATCTGTTCCCACAAAAAAATTACGCCCCATACATAGCTGCCCATTTCGCACACATGTCCGCTGGACATGTAAACTGATAAATATAATTGGCAGTACAACATACTTTGTGTTCCTCAACCCTCTCTCAGGGGTGGAAGGTTTCAAATTTCACTCCAAATTTATTGCATATGCACAGCTGTTGCTGGTAAAGAAATGGGCAGCTATGGACCTTCCCTACATCCATCCTGCACATCCTGAGCTGGTTTCCCTACTGTCTTTCCCTCTTTGTGCCCCCCTTTTTCACCACTTTCCTATCTCCCCATTTTCTTTTCTTTCAAAGAAATTAGCGCGGGGGTTATCGGGAGTAAGCACTTTTAATCAGTAGTCAGCGGGTTTAAGCAAGTGTGCGCATGTGTGCACTTAGCTAAGTATTGATAAGCATTGCGCAAACCCGCTTGCAACTGCTTAAAAGTGCCTTAGTCACTCTGCATGGCAGGGCCCTTGTTCTGCTGAGCAGCAAAATAAAACACCTCTGTCAGTCTCAAACCTTGGACACACTACACTGCATGAAGTACCACTAGACCACAGTAGATTTGCAACAAGTTGGTGCTGTAATAAATATATCATGCATTACAATGAGTGAATGTAAAGGGAAAATAGGAATGTCATAAAACAAGTCTTGTTCTGTGGATCTTTACCAGCAGTTGTTGTGGAATTGCATGACATGACTGTGAAAAGAGAACCAGCCATCCTATCAGGAAATAATGTTACAGTAGCACTTTACAAACCCCACACAGTATCAGAGCAGGATAAACACCGGCATATTTGAATAGGGCAGAGGCCATACTTCCCAACTGTGACTGCTTTTCAGGGATATCCCTGATTTATAAACAAATGTTAGCTTTGTCCCTCAGAATCCCTCTGAAAAGTACTGAGAGTAGGCCGAAGAGTGGGGAATTACACTTAATGAATAATGTCAATAAGTAATAGTACACACTGCATGCACGTCAGAAATGGTGTATTAATACATATGCTCTGATTCTCTCACAGTCTCAACTTAATGTCTGTAATATATTACAGGTGTACTCCACTTATATGCACCTTTCCCTGAGGCTGTTCAAATATATACCTGAGTGTATCAGAGGCCTGGCAGAGGCAGAAACACACAGGCATTTCAGCTTGTCTGCATTTACATACTCTGCAAATAGCTTTGGAATGAGTCCCACAAGCATACCCTTATGTAGGAGTACAACACAGAAATATCAAAGGATGTAGCCATGTACTGTTAGCAACCAACTGTGACAATGCCATTGTTCCAGTGCAGAAAAGACTGGTGTTGTGCACAGACATTGAATAATAGGCTAACCTCTGGCTACCATCTGGATATGTCCACAAGTGAGAGCTATGCAGACAGACTACTTGCCTTGTTAGACTAACAGGTGCACAGCAACCCTGTATGTTCAGCAAGATAAACATCACACAATAATATATAATGCTCTCTGTACTTCTGCACCCCTACCCAAAATAACAATATACCTGTGTATTCAGGCTCTACCAAGGATGTAGGGAGACATACTCAGTAATGATATGTGTCCAGTTGTCTTGAGCAGCCCGTGCTAATGTCAACACAAATAAACAACAAACTGTTCAGAAGTGAGGTAATTAATATTTACAGTATAGTAGTTCACAAACAGTTCATGTGCCAGAGGAATACATTGCAATAAGTACTTTTGTATGGCAGTTAATTGTCAAATTAGAAAAGAAAGTACATACTCCCATGTATCTTGTGTAAGCATGTGGAGGGGTGAGTAAAATTCTACACTGACAAGTGTGTACTAGACGCAGCAACATTTAGGTTTGAGTACAACAAGCAAATCACTGGCTACAACCCTAGCTTCAGAGATAAGAAGTATACCAACCTTCTGACTGACACAACGGTGTCCACAACAAACAAGCATGGGCCCCACTTTGAAAAGCTGAAAGGGCTACGCCTACCTAACCTAGCATTTTATAGCAGTGGGCTGCTATGACAGTGAGTACTGCAATTACCACACAGCAGGCTGCATGCAATTAGTAAATGGTGGGCACCAATTGGTGTAGAGGCCATCACATGCACATGTGCAGATACCTAGAAAAGCAGGCTGTACTTGCTGTCTACACATGCAATAATCTCATTGCAGCAAGAGAAAGACAGTGCGAGAGAGAGACAGAGACAGATGCAGAGACACAGACAAAGACAGACAGAGAACCACAGAAAAAGAAAGAGCAACAGACAGAGAAAAAAATTTCCTTTAAAAACAAACGGAATACAGCACTACAAACGAAAGGTATGTAACACATATGTATTTGCTGGCATGTAATAGATGTTTATGAAAAGTACTCTACATACTGTGAATCATCCATATGTGGCAGCAGTATGTATCTCTATGTATCTGTACATGTGCATAGGGCAAGGGACATACTGCAACTGTTTGTGAAGGGTGTACATATATACGTTGTTGAAGGTTGTTCTGTGCATATTTCTATGTAGACTGTAGTGTGTGGCAAAGAAAATAGCATGCAGTGCTGGTATATGACATGTGATGGTTAAACGCTGTGTGTATGCTCTGTCAGTTTTGCAGTGTTGCAGCCAGTAAGGCCTGCTAAAGCTACATGGGCTGAGGACACCTTCAATGCAGTCTACACAATACTGTGCAATATTATTACATAACTGTATATCTCACAACTGTCGCATAAGTGATATTCCCACCATGAATAGTGGACTGTATATGTGCCTATATGTACATCCATATGTACAGCAATGGATGTTTATATGTATGTGTGTATGTATGTGTGTGTATGTATATATATATATATATATATATATATATATATATATATATATATATATATATATACATATATATATATATATATATATATATATATATATATATATATATATATGTAAATATATATATAGATAGAGGGAGAGAGACATGGGGCATACTTACTGTGACAGGTGCCTGGCAACCAAGGTATGGACTGAAGCTCAGTGTTGACACTGCAGTGCCATCCCTTCTTGCCAGAACACTGTACCCATTAATTACCACATAGGTGGTAGTCTACCTAACACTGAAGGTGTGATAAGGGAACATAGGACACAGGTGGACAGTAGCCTCCCCTTTGATAATCACAGTGCCACACTGGTCATGTACTCTGTCTATGTGGTACACGTCATCACAAAAGGTGAGCCATCTAGGGAAATATGGGTCAGTGTTCCCCTCTACTTATCACACTTAAAACCCATTAGAGAGTACAATGCCAACTACAGCAACTGGAAAGGCCACAGACATACCTCACAAAGAGTAATACCGGCCTCAAACAGAAGCCCTATGCAAACCGACTCACAAAACTACAGCTACACTTTGTTGCATAGCACCTACCCAGAGGTGACCTCTGCCTAACATATTGAGCTATGTCACACCCATAGCTGTTGGACATCCTCCAAGTAAACATATTACAATCCCTCCTAGATACACGCTCTAGGGCCCTACACCTTGTCAGCTCACTAAACAGCACATGCTGGAGGGATAGAGTCCTAACTCAGAGACATGCCATACTCTGGAACAAACCACCTATCAAGAGCAAACAAAGCTCCTCATTAGCAGTTGTCATAAATACTCCTTATGATTGTTTCTGAGATAGGAAATACACCCCGGGAATCACCTCTGTGGCTCTGGTTGACAGGAGCAAATGAAATTAAATTGCATGTGTGTCAAAGGCCAGGGTAGTGTATGGCTAGGCTGCTGTATGCCCCAGGGCCAATAGTGTATTACCTACCCATGACACGAAGCACACACACATGTACATAGTGCAATAATTGCTATGTGAGGTTGACTGAGTGTGATGGTGAATGTGTTGGTGAATGTGTGCAAGGTCTGTAAAGGTGTGATAGCTTAGTGTGAAATTGTTTCTGTCATGGTAGTTTGTGTCCTAGCTGTGATCCCAGCAAAAGATGTGTATGCTATTGCTAGGCCAAAACAGTAGTATGGCATACGATGTGACATAGTCCCTTGTTGTCAAATGTGGTGTCCCATTGTAGGCTAAAACAATACATGTATGCTTAGTGAATGGTACTGCTGGTGAATCCAACTCCCATATGAACTGTAGTACTACCTGAAGCTGTAAGTCTAAACAGTACAGTATGGTGTATTTTCACATTGCTTGGAAACACTGTTTTGTGTCTTCCCTGTAGTCCTCACAGATTTCATACCTCAGGCATAAGGTTTTGTAAGTAGTGACACACAGTACTGTATGGTACACAGGTAAAGCTCATCTGGGTTGGCATACATTTGTGTGTTGTATGAATGTCTGACGTGTGTGTGTAATTATGCCTGTACCATGCCCTCAATCATATCTGTGTTACAGGGTATACGTGTTTATCTAGCAACATGTATAGTCTAGTACAGCAGTATGCCACCTATAGCAACAACTGTGCACATATGTTAGGCAGGGGGTTGGCATCAAAGACTACTGTGGTATACTAGTAATAGTGTAACTGTACTTTACATTCATTGCAATGGATGACATCTTTCTTCATCCATTAGTTTGATATATACCTCCATTGGCTAGGTGGTGCATTGTGTCACATACAGTGTGCCATGTACTGTTGTATAGTCTTACATACTGGTTTCACTTTGTTGCTGTGCAAAACATGGTTTAATATATAGAATGTGCAAGGCACTGTCAGGCAGTTGTGGGCTGAGCACTGATATGTGGTATTAAAAGTATGTATCTACTGACAGCCAATAGGTTGCTATATATGGCATTTCAGTGATGTCTGTACTTCAGAATGTTAAGTGTGCCACATGACTTGCTCACAATTATTGTTTTATTGTCTTCCAGGGACATGTCTCACCATTGCAACCCTGCATGTTCCCCTCAAGAGGAGGAAATAATCCTAGCCACCCTACTACATCACCCACTGCTGTTCTCCAGAACCAGCCAGGACCAGCATGGGCGCACTGCACTGTGGCAAGATGCTGTCCATCGGGTGAATGACATAGGCATGCATAACCGGACTTATGAGCAAGTACATCATCACTGCAGTGATTTAATTAGACATGCCCGGCAGCATGCTTCCGATGTCCGCAGACAACAGGTGGTGGTGCAGCATCACATCCACCCCTCACCAGAGTGGAAGAGCTGCTCCACAGCATGGTGGCACCTGGCCAATCACTAAAACAGACATGTGTCATCATGGAGGCCGGAGTTACCCAGTAAGTTGACTCAGAATGTGCAGGTAACATGGCATGTCTGTAGACAACTGTTTGCTTGATTGTTAGAACATGCATATGTCAGATGTGTATTGTGTATTTAGAAGATGTGGAGCCTGGTGTTGTGCAATACTGATAATTTGGAACATAATCTGTATGCCTGTGACTGTCACCCATTGTACTACTGTAAAATTGCAAACTCACAGCAGCAATGCCATAGTTGTTGACACTGACAAACTGTCTCATATCCTTGTAGGTCCCTCTGGTGTGACAGCAAGACAGCAGACCCATGCTGGTGAGTGTTCTACATTTAATATAGCAAATAACATGTGCATGTCATAGGAGAGTTGTAGGCCATATATACATGTAAAACACCTACACAGAATGCATGCTCTGCATGTTCTCTGTGGGACTGTGCACATCCCAGTAACATGAGTAGCTGCCTCAAACACATGCAATACACAGAACATCGCAACCAATTGTGGTACACTGTAGTGGACATTGCATAGGCAGAGTCAATACACATGCACACAACATACACCACTTTGTCATAAACAGTAAGGGTTAATATGATACACATGGCGTATTTAGACACCTGCTGTAATGTCAGACTCCAGTATCCCAAATGTCATCCACACAGCACACATACTATGCCTGAGTGGTAGAGGCCTATCATGGGGTGGTGTGACACTCTTCAACACACAACACATTCATGTTAGGCAATGCTCCCTATTGAACACCTTACATACCCATGTAACAACTGCCTGTGAAATGGTTAATGTAGCCAAAGTGGCGCAGTTCAAGTACAGCAAGATAGTTGCCAGTGTGGCACACATTAGTGGCCTTGAGTAACCACATGATGCTGCCTGATGATGGCTCATGGCACTACACTACATCCAGTTACAGTAACAACAGTACTACACATAGCATTCATTGCTATACACCTGACAGTTGTGTGCATCTGGCCATGGTATGTATACCTATGAGTGATGGTGCACAGGACATTGGAAAGCATTTAATACTTGCACAGCAATGTTGTGTCCATGTACACATTGTGCTCCAGGGTGAGGCCAATCATTGAACAACACACATGCATCAAAGACATGTATACTGTTATTAACAAAGACTCTCTACACTCGCACTGCATGCTGTTGAGCAACACACATCCTGCATGCTGACACGTGTGATAGGACTCTTCGGCTTGTGATAGTGTACTCCAACATCAACCACTAATGAATATGTTCTGGATTGCTGTTGGTGTGTGTGTGTGTGTGTGTGTGTGTGTGTGTGTGTGTGTGTGTGTGTGTGTGTGTGTGTGTGTGTGTGTGTGTGTGTGTGTGTGTGTGTGTCAACTTTAGTGAGTAGTGTATTTGTGTTCATGTGTGCATGTGTGCATGCGTTCATGTGTGCATGTGTTCATGTATGCATGTGTGCATGTGTGCATGTGTTCATGTGTTCATGTGTGCATGTGTGCATGTGTTTATGTGTTCATGTGTGCATGTGTGCATGTGTTCATGTGTTCATGTGTGCATGTGTGCATGTGTCCATGTGTGCATGTGTGCATGTGTACATGTGTGCATGTGTTCATGCGTTCATGTGTGCATGTGTGCATGTGTTCATGTGTGCATGTGTGCATGTGTGCATGTGTGCATGTGTGCTAACATCATGTACAGATTGTAAAGTGTGTTTCCTGTCTTCCTCTCACAGGAGTTGAGGTTGTGTTGGTTGAGTGCAGCAGGGAACCTGAAGTAACTGCCACAAATAGTGGAAATGATGATACATGCATTGTGCACAGGCAGGTTTGACAGGGTCTGTCATTGGTCCGCCAATTGACAGTACACAGCTTTCCACCCCATCTATGTGCACATTCATACATTCCCTCATCACCAATGGCCTTAGCTGAGGGACAGCATACAGTAGGCATTGACCAGGATAGTGTGGTATCTATGACACATGCATCCCCTCACAGCAGCCATACCCAGACTCCTGGAATGGTACCACATAGGCAGATGTCCAGGGGTTCTTGTGGGAGCACTGCTGGCCGTAATGCCCATGGCAGATGTGCCCCCACAGGTCTTACAACCTCAGGTATGTTCTGGGCTGTAATGCAGGCACAGGCACGTATGGAACGGTACACCAGACAGGGACTAAGGGCGCAGAGGGCCCATAACACCACTATCAATGACAGTATCCGTGACCTTGCCGGTGACATCCGTAATTACACCGAGGTCATTGATAGACGTTGTGGGGAGACATTAGATGTCCTCTGCAATGCTGTGTCCATGTGCCAGGACAGTGCAGGATGGATGAGACATCGACGTGGATGTATGCCAGCAACATCATCAGCTGGCAGGCTTAGCGGACAACACACAAGTCACAGCCGCTCCAGTAGTGGCAGTACCAGCCCCAGCAATGTTGGGGCTGGGCTGTCAATAGACCATCCTAGAAGACCATGTGCACGTGGCTCTGGACAGTCCTAGCAGGGACATGGGTCCAGTCGACATCCCTCTGTCTCTGATGATAGTACCCAGTCTGGCTTAGTACCCAGTACTGTCCGTGGCACCCATGCCAGGAACAGGTACTGTGTCCATGGCCAGAGACGGTGATCTGTATTGCCTGGCAGGTACAGTCTGTGGCTGTCCCACAACCTCCCGTATTTGGCAGCCACATGGTGGAACTGTGTGCATGCAGACACACACTCATAAACCAAATGCCTAGGGCTAACACATGCACACACACACACATTACATCAACATTGACCCATGCTGTACTGTTGTCCCTCACACCCACACACACACACACACACACACACACACACACACACACACACACACACACACACACACACACACACACACACACACACACACACACACCACAATCATGGAACTCATAAACAAAGACATTGGGTACCTCCAGACACTGGATCCTTCCCAATTCAGCTTTGGTAAGGGCAGATCTTGCCTCGTGAACCTGGTCGACTTCTTTGAAACAGTTACCAGGGCCATAGACGAAGGGAAGGTAGTCCCCACAGCCTACCTGGACCTTGCAAAAGCCTTTGACACAATACCCCACTCTGGCATCATAAATAAGCTCACCAGCTTAGATATCAACCCATATGTCACAAGATGGGTTTCAAACTGGCTCAGGGATAGCACCCACATGGTCATAATTGCAGGTGCCATGTCAGACTCTACACCAGTTATAAGTGGCATCCCACAAGGCTCAGTCCTGGGACCTCTCTTGTTCGGTATATATTTCTCTGAGGTACAGGCTAACACGGGAGGACTGTGGGTGACCAAGTTCGCAGATGACTGGAAACTGGGTGCCATAATCGACTCTCCAGCTGACACAAGCATCCTCCAAAAGGGTCTCACAGAGATGGATAACTGGTGCCAGAGCCATGGCCTAAAGCTAAATGTCATAAAATGCATAGTCATCCACTTTGGGGAAGAACAAAGTGCCCACAAATTACCACAAAGGTGGTAATCCATTAAGTACGGAAGAAGTAATTATGGATTTGGGGACCCAAGTAGATAGTAATTTCTCCTTTGACAATCACGTTGCCAAAGTGGTTAGAAAGACCTTCTGTATAGCCCACCTTATCCCAAACGGTTTCACATCTAGATGAAGAGAGGTCATTGTGCCCCACTATTCATCAGGCCCATAATTGAATACAATGCCCAATTTCGGATGTACCTTACCTGACACCTGCAGCAACTGTAATCACCCCAAAATTACCTCACTAAGTGGATCAAGGGACTCAAACAGATGCCCTATGCAGTTCGGCTAAAGAAACTCCAGCTCTACTCAGTTGCTTACAGCCTACTCAGAGGCAATCTGTGCCTGATGCATAAAGCCATGTCCAACCCAGAATTAATGGACATGCTCCACCTCAGGATATCCAAATCCCTTAGAGCTATATGCTCCAGGGACTTAAACGTCAGCACAGAAATAAATAGGACATGCTGGATGGACAGATTCATATCCCAGAGGTTCCCCTCACTCTGGAACAAAATCCCAGTCCAAGTTAGGCAGAGACCCTCACTGACCCTCTTCAAGAGAAATATTGATGAGTGGATGGGAGATAATAAGTTTACCCTTGGGATCTCTTCTGGGTCCCTGCTAGACAGAGGCACAATGAGCTAACCATAAGAGGGCTATCTTCTGTGACCTACTATTCAAAGGCACAGACTACTAATCTAAAAGGGTGGCAAAAGCCAAACACACTGTGGCTAGGCTTATGAATGCCCTAGGGCAGATAGCCTAGTATCAACCTATAAACCTATGAACCTATGATAATGTTTGGAGTGCACATTGTTTATTGATGATACTGATTGCAGGTTTTTTATCTTCTTTGCTTTCCCACTTTCTATGAACAACCTAAGTATCTGTAGTACATATTTGATTATGACAGGGTTCCAATACATTATATATGTGTCTGTTGTCATATAACTGTGTGCACAAGGCAGGATTGGTGAATAGTGAGAGGTCCCTGGGCTAACACATGCAACAGCCAGATATGTGTGGCCCACTGCTGTACTCAGACATGGTCTAAGTGTGTGAGCATGCCCAGTGTGACCTTTCAGTATGTTGCTGTCTGAAGTCCACTACATTTGTTAACGTGTGTGAACATGCCCAATATTAACATTTATACTATATTTGTGTTGAAAATCAAGTTATATTTTTACTGCAGGGTTCACCTTTGTGTCATAAGTTGACAGGGATTATGCTGTGCCTGCAGGGTTTGCATGAGACACTTTGCATAGACTTATCAACATTTCTTCATACAGGCTGACCAGTGAAATGCTGCCATGGTTTAGTGGTTCAGTACTATGACTATAGTGCACAGTATCCTGGGTTCGAGGCCTGTCACTGCTTTATATTTTCATACTGGGCAGACCAGACTGCTTAAGGACCAGCAAAGCAAATATGAGCATGTTTACCTGCTTTTGCTCAACTTTGACCGAACCTGCCCAGCATTGCTTAATGTTAACCAACATTGCTGAATATTGCCCAATATTGCTCAACATTGTCCAAAGTTGTGCTAGTTAGTGTGTGCAATTTTGTTTACATATACTAAATTGTGGTAAAAGCTGTTTAGCACTGCTTTATATTGCTTAAAACATGGCAATCATGCCTCAGGTGGTGCTGCAGGGCTGCCTATGTTGGATGCACATAGTACACTCCCTATACATGTTTGGAAACAGGTAGTGTCAAGTTAGGCATCCCTTTTACTATATGTGTGAGTTAGAGAGAGGTATGATTTCCAGGGTTCCTACTGAGCCAGTGTATGTGCTATGCGTTGCCTCTTTGCCAAAGCCAAAGCATACTGGGCACTCCTCCTTCTGCCTTCTGGGGTAGGCTCAGGTTGTTCCTCCTCCAAGTCATGCTCTGCCTGTTATGGCCTTGGCAATGGTGGGGGGCTGTTTGGCCCAGCCCTATGCAGCTCCTGCTGCAGCTGTTTTTGCAGGATCATATTATGTAGCATAGCACATACCATGACAATTTAGGTACATGTAGTTGGTGAGTACTGCAAGGCTCCACCAGATGTGTCCAGGCACCGGAACCGTGACTTGAGCAGCCCAAACACATGCTCGATTACATTTTGTGTTGGTGCGTGTGCCTCATTATGGTGTTCCTGTTCAGGTGTGTGTGCATTACTGATGGGTGTCATCAGCCACAGCTCCAGTGCATATCCAGCATCCCCCACTAGGTGACCATGAAGGATGTCCCCACTGGCAAATGTCTGGTACAGCTGTGTGAGATACCAGATATGGGAATCATGGTAGCTTCCAGGGCAGCCAGCACACACATTCAGTATTATGCCCTGGGCATCACACACAACCTGGCAGTTGATGGAGGGGAAGGCCTTACGGTTAAAGTAGACCCTACCCCGCTCACTGGCTGGTGCTTTGATGCATATGTGCGTGCAGTCTATTGCACCCATTACCTCAGGGTATTCCGCTATTTGCTGGAAAAGATGCATATTGCTGGCCAATACCTCACTGGAATTGGGGAAATATACATGATCACCAACATGTGCTGACATGGCATCCAGGAACTGGTGCAGTACCCTGGATGCTGATGCCTGTGATATCCCCATCATATCGCCAGTTGGTCTCTGGAAGGTACCTGTTGCTAGTATTCTTAGGCCAACATATACCTTGGTTTCCACTGGGATGGGTTCCCCTCTGTTGGTTCTGTGTGTGAGGCGTGGCCTTCACAGTTCAACAATTTGCTGCATGAGTTCTCTGTCCACTCTATAGCGCTCCACTATCTCCAGCTCATATAGCCCCTGATAGGTTACCCTGGGCCTGTACACTCTTCTCCATCTCCTCACTGTGGGTTATTCAGCAGCATTCGCATTGTCACCACACTCAGCATGTTGCATATGTCACCTTATAACAGGAATGGCAGCCCCTAACATTTTTTATCTCAGTAAAGCTTTTTAAGTTTTCACTTTTCTTAGTTTACTGCAGTGTTGTAGTGTCTCTGAGGAAAACATGGTGGAAAGTTGTTTGCAGAGTTTTAAGTGCTGGGCTGGGCTGGCTATGGTACTGCCTGTGTAATTGCCAGATTCTGATTGTTTTCACCTGCTAGCTCTGCTAGTTCTTCCTGGTTAACTTCCTACTATTTGTTGTGCTTCCTTTTCCCTTTCTATTTCCACAGGGGGCAGCGCCGCGCACACAAGTGCAAACACGCACACACCAGCTCATGTGTGTGCACACATGCTTACATGGCCTAACACTTGCTAATTCCTGCTTAAACACATGCACACAGGTGCATACGCGCTTTCACACATTTCAACAACCTTACACATACTTACTTCGGCTTAAACGCCTGCACACAGGCGCACGCGTGCACACACAGTCTTACTCGGATATACAGGTGGTCACCCATGTGCAAACACATTGCAGGCACTTCAACAAGAAACTTTAGTGTTATCCATGGCATACACCTTCAATTTCTTGCCTTTAGCTAGGATACCTGTTGACACACCTCTTCCAGTGATGAGTAACTGACAGCAAACACATGTCACTCTGCTCCAATGAGCTTACATTCTTTCATACATACCCCCATCATGATGTCATCTATATTCTACTCTGATACTCCCCTTATCCTACTCATACACTCCACTGACTGTGCTCATTTGCTATGTAAACTTGGGCTTCACTATCCTTACCCTCATTTGCATAGATTGCCTACTAATGCTTGGTTACATCTCCTAGACTGGGCTTCCCCCTTAGCAACCTCTACTCAGTAGCCATGTAGTCTTCAGCCTGCCATTCCCTTGCATTGAAAATTAAGAGTTTCAATAAAATCCCTATTTGTGGCTTTTAATTATTGGTTTTCTGTTTTTTAAAGTGCATCAAGTTTGAGCAGCGCTGCGCTACGCTTAAACTTCGGAGATCGAGATAAAAAAAATTAAATTTTTTTTTATTTTGCAATGGGGAACATTGCCAATGGCCGTGTTTTTGGCCATTGGCATGCTTCCTCAACTGGATGCATCCTTTTTTTGGAGCTGTCATGGCTCCGTTTTGCTATTTGCAGAATGGTACTCAGTTGTCAACGGAGTACATTTTGTAAAATAACACTACTCTTACTTGGACAGGTTAGGGTTTCCTGGATCGTAAATTTACCTCACTTGCATAGCTTTTGGCAGCAAATGAGGTAATTTGCATAACCTAGCCCTGTCCCATGTAAGAGTCATTTTAGGAGCTCTCTTGCACGCCCCTACCGGCTGTTCCTGGATCGCTCGGCAGACATGTTGGCTGCATGGAGTCTTACTCTACTCTTAGACTCCATTCAAGCCTTCGTGAATCCAATCCATTAAAACTTTTTATATAGATATAATCAAGACTCTTAGCCACTTGAACTGACTTATTGGCATCAGTTACTAGACTCTGGAAAAGTTTTAACAATGGAACAAATAAGAAACAAATTTGATTTAGGTAATGATCTATGACTAAGCATACAGGATATAAGATAATACATTTTAAACAGAATAGAGACAATACAATTAACAATCAGAGCAAATATACTTAAATTTATAGAATACTCATTCTTTTCAACAATGCAAGCTGTTCATGGAAAAGATTACTTATTAAGTGTCCACAAAATAATTAATAAAATCAAATTATATTATACAGAGAATCTTTGGGACTACTATAAAACAATAAATAATCATATGCCAAATGACAATGACAATAAATTAATGTTTCTCTCCACAAAGCAAGCATCTCTTTCATTGCAATGAAAACTGTTCACTTAGAAATTTATTCATAGGTCCTTTATAACACCACATAAAATGGAAATGATGTTTACACAAAATTTATAATGATGGAGATGTGAAAGGAACCCGAGAGCAGATTAGAGGCATATGTTTTATGACTGTCATTTACTTAAACCTTTTTTTGGGATAAAGTTAATTTTTTCTTGCAAATAGTTTTTTAATGATAGTTTTCATTTGTCTAAATCTTTGATTTTGTTTAATACTCCCCTACTCCAATGTGTTACTAGAATAAAGTTTTCACTATTATGGACACTACTGGTTATACACACAAAACCATTAGTGCAAACTAGAAAAGTGAGACTTCATCCAGATATAAAGAATACAGAAACATTGTATTGAATGTATCATGAATGGAAATGAGAACCATTTGAATAAGAACAGAAAGAGCCACATATTATTTCAACTCATGGAAGAACGTGAACAAAATAATGGAGAGAGATGACCATAATACCCCATGAAATGAAGTTTTAAATGTAAAAATGTGTAATCTCTTTTAAACTTAGGCACCTTTATAAATAGTTTGTTTAGATTTTATAGTTGTTGACTGTATATAGTTGATAACTTGTGTAACTTATATTTATATTGCAAAGTTATGAAATTACATTCATTTTGCAAAACCAATAAAAACATTTAAGGAAAAAAAGAAAAAAGATGACGTGTTGTGACTAATTGCAATGTAATCTCTACACAGGATTCAAACAATGCCTTATGCACCTTATTTCTCTCAATTCACTGCAATTACACCACGTTCCACATAATATGACATCTGTCAGGTGCATTTACTGGAGTAACTATTAGCCCTGTTGGAGGGGATCATGCAATGTTGCCAGGTACTTTTGTTCTACCTAAGGCAACCTAACTAAATTTTTAACCTTTTCCTTAGGTAGTGTGCCCTGTTTGCATGCTATCAAGTAAGACGCAAATGCAAAAGTCATTAGAAAATAAATATGGGTATATGTAGCAGTGACCAAAGCAAGAAATGCATTCAAGTGGAAAATTCTCCTTTCTCTCATCCCCTTGCAACATCAGGCATGTACTTTGTGGAACACATTATCAGAATTGCAATTAATGGCAAATAATGTGAGAGTGGACAGACAAATAATTGCATGCTGTCATTAATAGTGACAACAGCTGATTTTTAAACACAAGAGTATCACAGAATGTGATTAAATATGTATTCTGACAGCCCTCTGTTAAAGTATCATTTAGGTGAATACAAACCATGCTTCAGATTTCCTTTATCCATAAGCTCACTGCACTTACACCTTGTGCCACATATAAAGTTACCTGTTAGGTGTATTTTCTTACCTGAGTACTATCCAGAGAGCTAACATGCATGCAATGCTGCTGGACTGGTTTGCGCCACCTAAAGCAACCCAAACTAAAGTTTTCACTTTTGTCCTTAACCCATGAAAATGCCTTTTCTGTTGTCTAGTGGTATACAAATGCAGAAAGCAATATTTAGCAGAAGTATCCAAATAGCTTTCGTGGAATAACAAGTTGAAGACACATGAAATGAATCACAATGTATGGTCACAGCTTGAAATGAATTACAGTGGCATATTTAGCCGTCACACATTTCATTGCCCTGTCTGATGTTTTCAGAGCACAGCCATTACATGGTTAAGTAAAGGTTGTGGATTCTGATAGACATCAATTTTCCTACATGTATGTGTATGGGATCTTAGACTTTGACCTATGTAGTGATTGTATATGCTATCCTTTGTATCTCAGCCAGAGCCAGGGCATACTGTACACACCTCCCTCTGCTACCACCATCTGCAGCTGATGGTTATCCCTCAGACTCCTCATCAGCACCTGCTGCAGTAAGTGCTGGCCCTGCCCATGGTCCTTGAAAATGTGGTCCTTCTCCTTGCTGTCCTTGTTGAAGGTATTTCCTAAGAATTAAATTGTGTAACATAGCACAGACTGTGTTTTGGCACAGGTTCTTGGGTCATACTGAAGTGCACCTCCTGATGTGTATATACACCAGAACCTTAATTTAAGCAAGCAAAACACATATTTTGTGATATTTCTAGTTTGAGTGTAGGTCTCATTGCATCCTTGTAAATTCCAAGAACAACTCCAACCAGAAATCAAGCCATAGAAAGTTTATTGTTTAGTGCTTTCATCTCTGAACGCAGAAACTTCCTGAGAACAACAATAAAATTGTGAAACAAACTTATATACCAATGACATCATCAAAAATCTCAACTGCATAATTAAATACTTAAATACTAATTGAGTATCTCATAGAATTAACCTTTTGAAGGAATACCCCTACAAACACTGATGCAATATATACATGAAGAATAATGATTTAAAAATATATAAATGTATAAAAAGAAATGAGTGAAATAAAATAATAAAATTGGTACAGAATATGATGTTTAACCAGTGTCATAAAATATGAGTTTCAATAAGGAAACAATAGAACATTGATCATTTAAACCAGGACTAGTAGTGGCATCCAACGTTAACTGCCATTTATGTTCAGCCTTATCCAAGTGTGCATCTATCCTGCTTCACTTGCTCCAAGACCAAAAAATTAAATGATGACCAGAATTCAGTTCCCCACACTTGAATAAGGCATTGGAAGTTTTCCTATTGTTGATGTCAACACAATGCTCATAAATTCTCCTTCTAAAAGTTTTGCCAACATAAAAACTTAGACATAATAGACACTGAGCTAAATAGACAACATTATTGGACAACTACTGTTATGAATATTGATGACTGATGTGTCTTTGATCAGATGACACCGGGAACAAGTTCCACACTTCCGTGTGCCAAAAGGAATGTTGGAACCTTTGTTCCTACCATTCCCATGATTGCTTTCAAAAAAACATTTGAAAGATTTGTCTGTTTATACATTATGTAAGGTTTGACACCCAACTTGTTCAAAAGACCTGCACCTTGCTCAGTGCGGTTGAGTGGATTTCTCATGAGTGACATGAGAAAGAGTCTCCAGTGCATAACCTACATCTCCAACTAGATGCCTTTGAGGAATATCACCCCTATTAAACTGGTGTACAGCTTGCAAGTGTACCATATGTGTGAGTCATGGAAACTGCTTGGGTTACCTGCACAGACATTATAGATGATTCCTCTGGCATTACAGACAACCTGACAGTTTTTAGAGTGGAAACCTTTTCTGTTGATATACCTCCTTCCTTGTTCACCAGGTGAGGCTTTTATTTTTGTGTGTGCAATGTATGTCCCCCAACACTTTTATAAAGTGTTCTACTGTATAGAATTCCTGCATGGTTCTTGTCTCTCTCCTGTGGTATTTACGGAAAACAGATACACTCCTTGCATGTAGTAGCATTACAGTTAGAAACTGATGCAAGACTCTAGATGTGGATTCCTGTGATACCCCTAATATATCCCCTGATGCTCTCTGGAAGGTTCTAATGACTAGTATATGTAACGTTATACATACTTTTCTTTCCACTGGGATGGGCTCTCCATAATTTTCCTGGGGCCTGAGGATGAGGCTAGCTTAGCAGCAAAGAAGCTTACTAGTCATTGCAGATTAAACCCTTGAATAACTAGCTTAAGAATATTGACTGTTTTTTTTTTTACATCATTACAAAGGTTAAACAGCAATACAAGATGTTCTGTCTTTCTCCAAACAAAAATAAATAATCTAAAGGGAGATGCATATTGCTATTTAAGTCAGCTATTTATCCATAAGATTGCAGTTGGTCCTCTGGCACAGAAGCATGGTGTCCATTTGCACCATTTGTACCTGACTTCATCTGTCAGCTTGGCCACCTAACAGTCCAGGTTAGATGGTTAGGTGGCCAAGCTGACAGACAGCTGAAATGATTTTAGCCAACCAGTAAAGGGAGGAATAAGTGGCCAATGCCTGGTTATGTTCATCATAGAAGATTCTGCAGCAATCTCACTTGGGAAGAAATACTCCTAGCAGTGGGTAGAAGCATTTCACCACAGCATGCTTACTCCTTGAAGGGCCACAAGGACATTTCCAGGATAAGGTGTATGGCAAAGAACAAAATTATTAAAGAACTGGCAAACAAGACAACTACTTCCTTTCCAGTGACTCTCCATTCTCTCAAACTCATCTATCCATGTGTTCTAGAACTGTAATGTCTGAAGCAGCAGGTTCTATTGTTCGAATGATACTACATCAAATATTATAACTGCTGTCCTGTAACACAGTGGCTGGTCAGCACTGCTCTAATTTGAAAATCTGTCCCACAAATAAAGTCACTGGATCATCTAGATGAGGAATGCTTCTTCAAGAAATAGGTTCAGTAATTTTGTAACTATTTGGGATACACATCCTTAAAACAGACTTCATATCTGAGTAGCAAGAAAAGGACCTGTTTTTGCTTGAATATATTTCATCCCAAACTCTGAAAAGTCCATGCTTTCTAAAATTTCCTATAGAACGTTCTGATTCTTTAGCTTATTGGCCATGTTGCCCTCGAACATACAGCTGACTGTCTAGTGACTTAATGCATTAGAAGATAATACCTAAGTAATATTTGGGTTGGTAGGAAGCAGGTAAATCGAAATGTTTAATTTGCAAACCATTTGTTTTCTTATTTCTGCAACAGCAAATAGTACAACAAGCAGGAAGTCACTGAAACAACACCCTAATGCAGACCATTACATTTGACTGTCAATTGAACTCTCAGAATGTCAGTTTCTATAAACAGTAATGGGCTATTAAACCTTTATGATAATGCCACACATGATATATTATTAAACAATAAAAGATAATTGGTATACAAAAATGAGCATGCTGATCAGACAGCCTAACCAGCATGCTTGTTGTAAATCAAGCCTATACCAACAGAAAAAAGTCTGACTGCTGAAGTAACTTTGAGCAGTCAGACTTATTAGTATATGCTGGATAACAGCATTCCAAACCTATTCTACCAAGGACACAGCAAAATATGAGAAAAATCATGTACATTCTGCAAAATTAAAATAACAGTCATATTTGATTTTCCTCATATTTTAGCTGTCCTTTGTAAAATCTTTTTTTTAATGCAACAGGGATATTGTTTTTTTTCCATTGCGTCTCTTGCACTGATGTACTGTGCAAGCATGGGAAGGCAAGTACCATATGCATGTACAGTACATCTGCAAAGAAATGACAGTGTGGAAGGAGACTAAACTGCCATTATACAAACACAATTATTTTAAGAAAGGTAAGCAGTCTCTTTCATAAATAAGATTATTGCATAATAGCAATTATCCATGTCTGTGTGTGGGTATATCAGGATTAATCCCCACACACCTGTGAATTATTGCTTAATTATAATAAACAAAAGGTGCTTCTTATTGCAAAACTTTATTGTCATATAGTACTGCCCTACCTACCAAACACAGCTTAATAAGCTACATTACCTTTATGGTTAGGAGAGTTCCACAACACTTTTAACTCAGCATATACCATGGCCTCAAACCTACACATAATAAAGTGAAAGCACCAACAGAAATAAAGGCGTCTTTAAAAAGATAAACATATCTATTTCATATTAAAATTAAAATTAAGATATCCTTACCTGAGCAATTATTATTATGTAAAATGAATACTGAAAGCCAAAGTAAAGCAGAGGTATGAAATGGAAATTGCTTCTATAATATTAAACATCACATCTACTTCCTTAGCGCTTGTGTCTCACAGAACTTCATTTGTACCCTCAGAACTTAAACAAATATCTAAAATAACCCAGTATCTAAATAAGGAACACTATAAAGAATAATGTTTGATTTAACAGTTACCAGGAATGCATTCTTTTTGAACTTCTTGTGACTGTTTCCCAGATAATTCTACATCTAGCGAACCACCTTGAATAATGATTTAAAAAACAGAGAGGAAAAGCAATGTAATTATAAGTTATCCACTTTTGTTATATTGTGGGTGCATTTCTTATTCTGCTAAATTACGTTTCATTTAATTCTTGACTAGCAAGTATATAATTTATATATAAGTATATAAACGTGACTAGAGTTGAAACTGTCTCATACCTTACCAGAACCACTATGTTGATAACTAAAGTGTATGCATCAAACAAAAACTTGTAAACATAGTAGTCATTGAACACAGCTGTTGTACAATATCTCCAATACACTATAATTACTCTAGGTACATTTCTGTCTCTTCATGGGACCATTATTCATTACTCAGGTAATGACTTTTTGGCAGTGAAGAGTTTATTCACTAGAGTAGTTTAGTGATAGCTTTCCAGGGTTAAGTAAATGATCGTTAGGTGGTTTTATATAATTTATGTTTATATTTATATTTGTTTTTTTCACTGTTCTTTTCCATATAATAAGTAAGTTATGGAGCTTCCATCTAGGAATCCATAATAATGGTGCATGCAATTCAATTAATGTAGGTTAGTCAAATAATTCCATTATAGCAGAAATTCATACTTTACGTATGTAAGGAAGCATTGTTTGATCACAACAGGGTAGCCTGAAGGAACAAACTGGAGCACTCAATGTGGGCAAACATGAATTATCCACTACCCTGCGATGATGTACTATTATACAATGACATCATTTTTGTGTGATGTAGATTCCATTTGTCTTCCATCTCCTGTGCTAATGCAAAACAGCAGGAATGGATTCATAAAATGCAATGGGCTGGATTCATGAACATCTGCACTTAGTGCTTATTGTGCACACAATAGTGCATTATGTGGCATTCATTAAGCAGCTCAGTATGTTGTACATGCCCTGAAAACTAGAGAAAGTGGCCCAATATGTTAATGAAAACATAAGTAGCTGCAGTGCATACTAATTAAGCAATCTAACATGTTGCACCTATTCAGGAACAGTATAAAGAGAGCATGTACACGCGGATCTCCCTTTTGCCCAGAAATTCAAACCTCTTTGGTATACAGCCATGGAGAAATTTATAAAAAATGCTAGGTGTTGCTGCTGCCATCATTAACCTGCATGTACAACAGGCTTTAATTTGAGGTGTGCTGCTGCTGCCACTGCCAGCTCTCAACTGAGAAGAGAAAGGGTGCTCAGACCCCGTTTGGCTTATCATGGACTGCATGATACAGAAAATGTAAAATGATATAGGGTGAACAAGGATACATTAGAGGAAATATGCAACTTCTGCTACTCTCAGCTAAGGCCCCCAGGGAAATTGTGGAGCACCCAGCCCATTGGAAACCAAGTTATGTGTAGCATTACATATACCAGCTACAGGTGCATTCTAGAGTCTCCCTGTGATATATTAGTGATGTCACAGGCCTCAGCTTCTAGAATCTTACATAATTTTCTTTTTTTTTTAAAACAGGTTTATTGTTTTAACATACAAGAGAAATATCATAACAATTTTATACAAGTAATTAAAAATAAATATGATTATAACATTCAACAAAACAACTAAAGTATTTACAAAGGCATCCACTACAATCAGTTCAATTAATTAAACTAAAATACCATGCTATTGAAATTAGGATTTTTTTATCAAATTTTGTAAATTATCCCATACAATATAATAAGATGTTTTTCTAGTTGTTCTTGACCTAATTGTGTTTATTTCCATATGGCACACTATATTCATAACATTTTTAAATTCATTGAACGAAGGAGGTGTATCTGAAATCCAATTTCTGGTTATTATTTTCCTAGCCACTGCTAAAATAGACCATAACAAGGGAAGCTTAACCTTTTTAACACTTTGAGGTACAGGTGTGTTGAATAATATAAGAGATTTAGAAATAATGAAATTATCTGTAAAACGAGCCTGCAAAAAATCATTAACTGATTTCCAGTATTCTTTCAATTTTATACAGTCATAAAACATATGGGCCCAGTCAGCATTAATTTCTACATTACATCTCTTACATACATTATCTTTATTATTTATTTTACTCATCATCAAAGGTGTATAAAAAGATCTATGTAAAAATTTCCATGTATAAAGTCTCCAGACAATGGAAGATGTAGTTCTATAAGCAGATTCCAATATATATTGTTTATCTTGTTGATTTGGTGGGTCCCCATTAATAGAAGTGAAATAATTCCAGTATGTATCTACACTGTAAAAAGTTTCTTGTCTGATGATTTTATGTATGTATGAAAGTTTACCTTTATCAGAAACTTTATGTTGTAAATTTAATATCAAGTAATCAATCAGTGTTGGAATAGATTATTTAACTGTTATAGACATTAGATCTATTCTATCAATGAGATGTTGTCTAAAGGTCTGAACCTCTAACCAGCAAGTTTCTCTTAGATCAAATTCTTGTTTTAAGAAATCTAGATTTTTAACTTTATTATCAGATATCAACTGATACCAGTACTTTAGATCATTATCTATAGCTAAATGAGTTCCTTCAGAAGTAGATAACAAAAGCATACCCTGAGTATACATTATAGGGAATATAATAAAATTCCATTCCCTATACTTAGGGTGCTTGAATATAAAGTTACGATAGCCAATAATAATATTTAATGGGTAACAAACCATATGTTTAGGTGTAATAGGTGAGGTACAAAATTCCTTTAGTAACCATAACATGGAGTTATTTACAATCATATTTTTATGTGTTAAGGAGATTTTCATGAAGTGCATACTAATTAGCTCCCAATAATCTTTCCATTTTGCGACATATGACTGATCTATTAATAAAGTAATAACTTTTACAATAGAAGAAATAGTATATAAATTAAAGTCTGGAAAAGAAATACCCCCTTGAGACCAGCTATTAGTATGTTTCTTTAATGCAATCCTAGGTCTATTAGGTGCCCATAGGAAATTTAACATTAGTGTATTCAGTTTCTTGATAATTATTTTTGTAGGTGGAAGTATTATTGATTGTATTAAGTATAAAATCTTGGGGAATATTATCATTTTAATAATTGTAAGTCTCTCCTCCATAGTAAAAAACATATTATTCCAGGTATTAAAAAGATTTTGTATATTATGAAAACAGGTATTATAATTATTATATATAATAGATTTAATATCTTTAGATAGTATTATACCTAAATAAGTTATCTGACTTGAATTGGGTACATATTTAGTAAAATTACTAATGAGAATATTTTTTCGTGTATATATAGGTAGTATTTTATTTTTTTCTTCATTGAATATTAAACCAGAAATACTTTTAAAATTCATCATTTTATCAAATAGAGACTGCATAGAAGAATTAGATCCTGCTGATGTAATTAGAACATCATCTGCAAAAAGTTGAATTTTGGATGTTGTATTTTCATCTATTTCAAAACCCTCTATGTCAGTACTGTTTCTGATCAAATTAGCCCAAGGCTCCATTACTAAAGTGAATAATAGTGGAGAAAGTGGACATCCTTGTTTTGTACCTTTAAGAATGGGTATTTTTGTGAAACATATGTTCCTACCTTAATATAAGCCAACGTTCCTTTATATAAATGCTCAATTAGATTTACAAATGCATCTGAGAAGTTTGTGCACTTCAGTAAGGTAAACAGATAGTCCCAACTTACTGAATCAAATGCTGAACTTATATCAAGACTAATAAGTGTTAAATCTTTCTTTTTCCTATTTGCAAAATCAATTAATGTTAAAGTTCTTCTTATATTATCAAAAGTATTTCTATTTACAATGAAGCCTGTCTGATCTATATCTATAATGCCGGAATGATTGTCTTCAATCTATCAGCAAAAATACTCATAAACATTTTATAATCAACATTAAGTAATGAGATGGGCCAATATGAAGTACATCTAGTTGGATCTTTATTAGGTTTTAAAATTGGCAAAATAAATGTATATTGCCAAGATGGGGGGGGTTATTAACTCAGTTTGGGCCAAAATAAAAACCTTATGTATTAATGAATATGTACTTTTAGAAAGGATTTTATATATCTCTGGTATAATACCATCATTACCCGGTGCTTTGTTTGGTTTAAGCTTATTTATTTGTGTAATAACCTCTGTATATGAAATACTTTTGTCCAATAGTTTAATCTGTTGTTTATTAAGCTTTTTATTCATGTTTGTGGTTATAAACTCCTTTATTTTATCTTTAGGTTCCATGTTAATGTTATTATTGTTAATATTGTGAAAGTGATTTCTAAATTCATCTAATATTTCTGGTAGACTAGAAACATTTTTCTTTTTCCTTAGAGAGAAGATTTCTTTGATATGGTTTTGTTTATTCAACCTTTTTGTTTTATTTTTAAGTCTATATAAGTATTTGAGGCTTATTGAGTAAGACAAAAACTTGTATTTCTCTAGTTATTTTAACTTTATGAGTTAAAATTTCTTTGTATTTGTCATTTAGTTTGTTTATTTCTTCAATGACTTTCTTATCCATAATATTTTCTTTATTATTATGTTTATAAGAGTCTAATTTACTTTGAATATCTAACAATTCCTTATCCCAAGATTTCCTTTTATTATTATACCATCTTATACTTTGTCCATATAGATATGATTTTAAGGCATCCCAAACATAGACAATGGAGACTTCAGGAGTATTATTTATGTCTAGAAAATGTTGTACTTCTGAAAGTATATATTCTTTATAGTCTTTTAGTTGAGTTAAGTATGCTGGTATCCTTTTGATCTGAACATTATGAGTATTTTTATCATGAATTCAAAAACAATTGAATTATGATCAGATATAGGACATGAAATGATTTTGGAATTAATTAAATCTGTTACCATCTGGTTAGAAATAAAGACCCTATCTATTTTTGAATAAGTTTTGTATCTGTTAGAAAAAAAGGTGTATGGTAATGATTTTGAATCTATCTGATTATTAATATCATTCAAATGATAAGAATTAACAAAATCATTTAAATGTTTTGCATTAGATGTAATTCATCTTTTTCCTATAGTGGTAGTATCACTTTCATGTAGTATACAATTAAAGTCACCAGCTAAGATAATATCTCCTATAGAGAATGATATAATCTTATCAAGATGATGTTTCACTGTATTAATGCCAATTCCAGGTATCCAATATACATTAATTAAAGTGTAAGTCTTCCCATTAATTTGTATTGTAACCATACAAAACATTCCTTTGTCATCCTGATAAGACTTAATGGTTTTAGGAATAGGCATACTTTTATTCCATAAAATAGCCACTCCTCTTTTTTTCTGAGTGTGCTCTGAACTAACCAATACTGTACATTTGTTTGTGGCTAGTTTATCAATATATTTTTTCAAGAGATGTGTTTCTTGCAGGAAGACTAAGTTGGCCTTATGTAAATTAATGTATCTTATTAGGCTTGCCCTTTTACACGGATTATTCAATCCATTGATGTTTAAAGAAATTCCTTTTAAAGATGTCATTTGGCATTTTTAAAACTTAAGAATCTTATGATCAAAATAACAAATAACAACATAAGTAATGTTACATCTCCTCCTTTAGGTGTACCTTTAAATATAGCTGTATTTATTGAATCTCTTATGGGATTTTGTATAGGATTCAATTTTGTTTGTAGTGACAATGAGCGCACAAAATATATTGTGGATGTCAAAACTATATACATATAACAATGAACAAGTGAAACTAATGTAAGGATTAAACCTTGCATCCAGCCTGGAGTTAAAAACTCCAACTTAGAGTAATATTTACCACTCAAGTTAACCCCCCACCCTAAGCAGCAGTACCTCAGCTACCACCTTATCAATTTAATACTGGTTATATTTAACTTAAATTAACAGCTTTCAATTCAATTATCTAGCAAGACAAGACTACACATTTGATAAAACAGCATCATATAAACTAAAATAAACTTTTTTAAAAAAACTATTCATACTACTATATACATCTATGTAATATAATACACTTGTATTCAAATAGCATTCAAATAAACTTGATATTAGGAACCAAGAGGAGAGAGAGAAATAAAAGACGTGAAAGAGGGAGAGAGAGTGAAAGAAAGAGAGAGAAAGTATGTAAAAATAAGTTCTAACATTCATTTAAATGAAAAACTTTGGCTAATCTGGTTCAGACATTACATATATTAAGATGCATCTATTTTCTGTCATGTAAATGCAGTTAACAGCTTCCAGAAAAAAAAACTTGAATTGCTTGTATATGAGCATTTTACTCATACTCATTATTGTCAATAGAATAAAATATTACATTTATAGAAGTTGTTATAAATCATACTGCATAGTTATGCAAATTCTCAGAAACACTTGCATTATTGTAAAAAAAAAAAAAAATCTGCATTTTGTATGTCTATACTACTGCTTTAAAATATATCACAAGACAATTTCTTCCAGAATAGAGTTATAAAGTTATTTATGCTTGTCAATCAGATGAATTAAATGAGTTATAGTAATGTATATGTCTTACATCATTTTCTAAATGCAGTGCTACAACATGAAAGGAATAATATCTATTTTCTATGTACTCCAGAGAACAGAGCAACAATCATGCAGCAATCAATGTCATATCACACTTTGCTGAGGTTCTAGGGGGCATAGAGTATACTCACATAGAAATAAACTCCCCAGCCAGTGAACAGAGAACGAGGTACATCAACAGAAAAGGATAGCATGCTATCAACTCTCAAGTTGTCTGTAATGCCCAAGAGATCATCTACAATGTGTGTGCAGGTAAACCTGGCAGTTTCTATGGCACACACATATGGCACTACTGTGACCTATACCCACAGTTTGCTAGGGGTGACTTTCCACAAGGGAATCTAGTGGGGGATGTTGGTTATGCACTGAACCTTGACTCATGGCACCCAGGAGAAGCCTACACACCCCACTGAGCAATTAAATAATGATGCCCATGCTCAAACTAAGAATTTAATTGAACTTTTATTTGGTTATCTCAAATCAAGGTTCCAGTGTCTAGACACATCAGGAGGTGCTATGTAGTACAACCCAGCAACATCTGCCAAAATATTCCCAGTCTATGCCATCTTTCAAAACATAATTTTCTGGAAACAACTTCAACAAGGACAACAAGATGCAGGACCACAGTTCTCATGTAGGTGTGCACAATATGCCATTGCTCAGGCTAGGAGGCAAAGGATAGAACTCACAATTACTACCTAACTGAAAACCAAAGATCCTAAGCATATACAAATATTACAAGTTTTGCCTGCCAAAGATCTCAGCCTTTACTTAACCATGTAAGGGTTGTGTTCTGTCTACATTAATCAAAGTCACCCCCCCCCAAAGGGCATACCTTGTAGTTGCAAGTATTAACACAGTAAGCACTGAACCTTTAAAAAATAGATAAACAAACATGATTTCTCTCATTTAAAAATATTTGTATCACTAAGATAAAACATGGCTCAACTGTACAGTAATGTTAACATTAACTCACAACTGATTTATGTTATATACATATATGATTATTCCCAAAACTGTGCAACACGCATTTCACTTGACCAATGCAGTTATTAACTATCTATTATGACTGCATTATTAAGAACATTACAACAAATACAACAAATAGAACGAGGGTAAAAACTGTATAACCAGTCTTTTACAACTGATCAGGAAAAATAATTATCATTTAAACATTTTTTTTTTTAATATGTGCAGTGAAAGCAAGTATATATATTTTTTCAAATGTCTTTTTATTATTTGCCATAGTATCAAAACAAAGTATCAGGTCAAAACTGTTGATGCTACAGTTTTATACAATAACAGATTATTTAACTAGACAGACATTTTAATAAAAAGTACAGCAATTTAGAATAGATTAAAGAGTGGAAAACTACCTTAATGTTGACATTATGTTTATGACTCAACCAGAAGGTATGAGTATAAAGTAAAAAGTTTCTTACACTTGATGATAATCTTCTTTTTCTTTCGGATTTTCCCAGTTAGGGGTTGCCACAGCAGATCACCTGTCCGCTCATGATTTGCAGTGGAGTTTTATGGTGTCGAGTTGCCAGCCCGGCACCCACCCTTCCACAGAAGGCACACACATGCACATACTCACACCTAGGGCCAATTTAGTGTCCAATTCACCTACAGCATGTCTTTGGGATGTGGGAGGAAACCGGAGCACCCGGAGGAAACCCATGCGACCACACGGAGGACATGCAGACTCCGCACAGAAGGCATGTGATGATAATAATAAAAGAAATGGTCCTGAAACTTAACACCAACACAAAAAACTAAGCTACCTATACTGTATATACATATATACAAAAAGTTACCACCTTAGTTTATGTTGTTACTACTCTTGAAGAGAGAATACATTTAAAGTCATTATGAATCTTTAAAATATCATTCATGATAAAATATCAATCAGGTTTTTACAATAATTTTGATGGTATGTTAGTTTCTTCTGGCTTTTAGTATAAAGTCCCAGCCAATATATGTTTTTTCGCCATATTTTTATACTCTGTTCAAGTAAGCGTGGATCTGTCCAAACAGTTTTTAGCTATGTAAAATTTGAATAGGTCACATAGTGTTACTGTGATGTGTTTGTTGAGATGGCTGTTAGTGCCCGTGAAAATGTGTAATAATGATGTTTCCCCTGACAGAGTAGATTTTGAGTAACCCATTTTTTCTAGTAGGAATCTTAAAGAGCACCAATGAAAGCAAGTATCTGACTAAGTAAGCATTAGCTATCTACTGTGTACATCAGATCAAGGCAACCCAAAGTCACAAAGAAATGTGCAAAGGACAAGGCACAGTCAACATCACTTGCACAGGATGGGTTTACCGAAGGGCAAGCCTGACACCAAAGAAGTGAATGTGTTTGAATAAGAAAACAATTTTTCAGCAAGTATACAGTTTTAAGGGCCAGTCACTACAGATTGCTATCATTCAGTCATAATTGTTTATATAAAATGCATCTGTGTGAGGTGATATGGGCAAGATGATCTTTAATATGTGTGGGGGTCTACATCAGTATACCAAACATTCACTTACCTGACTTTCATATTGCTGAGGTGAAAAAGTTAACAACCGCATAACACCGATGTCCCAAAACACTGACTTTCCACTCCAGGTAAGTGACCGCCTGGCCATCCTGAAAAAACAGTAAAACCGAAGGAAAGTAAACCCACCCATATGGAGGGCTTCACCCTTCACACCCCCTAGCTAAATATACCAACTCTGAGATCGCACTACTGTGGGATAAGGGATAAAGTTCAACATGGTAGCCAAGCGGTTACTTACCTGCAGTGGAAAGCTGGTGTTCTGGTATGTCGGTGTTATGCGGTTGTCAGCCTTTTCACTCTGGCAATATGAAAATCAGGTAAGTAAACGTTTGGTCTACTGAAGTAGACCCATGTGTGCTGATGTTCTACTTAGATCACAAATACAGAGTGTTGAGGAGTCCAGAATTTTTGTGGCACTCCTTGTCAGGCACTACAGCTGTAGGATGCTCTTGGGGATTATACCAGATCTTAGTATAAGACTGAGGCTTGGAGAAGCTTGGCCAAGGCTGTCTACAGTGCAACTGGCATTCCACAAACTAAGGAACAATGTTCTCACCATTACAGTGACATGAGAAGGTCCAAGCCAGACCTCCTGAGATGATAAGAGGAAGGATTTAAGACAACAAACACATCTGTTGTGTAATTATAGTTACCCATCACAATTCAATGGTATAGCATGGATTAGCTAGTGAGTGCAGTCATTCATTATGCTTTAATGTTTTTTTCTACTGTACAGTTACAGAAGAGAATAGCACAGAACCTTGAGATGCATCAGGAGAGACTGACTCACCAGAGAGATGCACAGGGTAAGTATGCATCAAGTTTGAATACAAGACAGATAACTTTAGTCAAACAGGCCATATAATCTTGAGCAGGCATAGCTAAACATTTATATGAAGAATATATTCTTTCTCCAATAGCTTTTGACGATTACATTAGCCAGTGAATACACCATCTGTGTTGTGCATGTGTGTGTGTATGTCTGTGTGTGTGTGTGTGTGTGTGTGTGTGTGTGTGTGTGTGTGTGTGTGTGTGTGTGTGTGTGTGTGTGTGTGTGTTTGTGTGGGTTCAATTCCCTGAAGCAGAAATTAGCTTTTATTACAGGTTAGCATTTCTAAAATATTAACTGCAGTATTGAATGGCATTAAAATTCAGTGTTGATAACAGTAGTTATTAACCTGGAAAGCATATATTCAGTATTGCACAGTCAAATAAATGTTTCCATTTCTTATTTAACAGCACTGAGATTGATTTATTTTCTAACACATTAATCCCTTCACATCATATCTGGATGTGTCAAACGTGAACATATTTATGTGCTATATTTATGGACTAAAATAGTAAAATAATGTGACATGCCTTGATTTCATTCTCTGTTTTGCCTCCCTCAACCTTACCTCTCTCTCTCTCTTTTTGTGGGGGGGTGGGGGTGGGGATACATTGCTGTTGAATGCAAATGTCCAAGAACACAGGAAGCTCGGCTGACTACTGCATTTCAGGCCACCATACCTCCAAAGGTGGCACCACTACAGGCAGCACAGGCATCCAACACATTTAGGTCACAAGCTGTTAGACATGCTTCCACAACTCCTGCTCTACCTGCTCCACCTGTGTCAGGTAGCTGTCTACCAGTTACTGGTACAGTTTTACCCTCTGGGAACAGTGCCAGTGGAGGTAGTGATTTTGTTACCTGGCAGGTTCTGACAGGAATGGTGAATTACATAATGAATAGGGGTCTTGTTATTCAATTTGGCAGAGTTAAAAAGGTCCTGCATCAGGTTGCCAAATTGTTGCCACATCCAGCACTGACCCAAGAAAATGCCACAGCAGACAGTGATGACAGTTCTAAGGGTGAAGACTAGATTCTCACTGTGCTCAAGTTGGAAGTGAATGCACCTCCAATGTCCCCTGCTTATTTCCAGTGATGGTGTCTCCAATGTTTTGTGTCCATCACTATCCCTGCTGTCTTGTATGCCCTGTATGTCTACACCTACTAGTTAACCTTCCCTACTTTCCTGATGTACCTTTCAACTGTACAGATTTTCCGAGAATGTCCAGATTTTTCCTTCATAATTTTGGTCTATTTTTCATAAAATTGTTGTTTTCGGGCAAATTAGTAGCAAATCATTAAAGACTGAAGTTAGAAAATAATGGTAGACATATGAGTTTTAGACTTCATACCCTTCAGAAAATTCATGCTAATGCAAAACATCTTGCTCTATCAACTTTCTAAGCTTGTAAGAGCAATATTTTTAAAATATCCCTATTTTGGGGCATTGTCACACTTTTATTAATGGCTTTGTCCAGATTCCTTGCTTTAAGAGGTTGAGAGGTAGGCCTGATCCTCTTATTCATAAGCATTTTCCCCAACAGTACTCCCTCACCAAGAAAAATAAAATAAAATAAAATGGGCATCTGTCCCACAAAAAATAATGCTTCATACATCATTCTCCATTTGCCCATGTATCATCTTGACACGGTTGATTAGGTCCAATTGTCTATACAACATTATTTCAATTATGTTACCCATCTCTCCAAATTCATCAAATGTTCTGTACAATTCTTCATACATGTTCTGAAGTAGTGTTTAGTCATGCTGTTCTCTTATCACCATCCTGCAAATTCCAGTATTTTTAATCTTCTGTCCTCCTCCCTGCTTACCCCTGTTTTTCACCACTGTCTTTTCAACCTGTTTTACATGTTTAATCTGGTCAAAAAGTGAATCACACACAACACACATGGCCTGAAATGACCCATCAAAAAGCTTTCATTTTTGTGCTCAGAATTTGCATGGAACTTGACACTAAGCACCAGTTCTGATGATGAATGGCATTTCATGTCCTATGACACAAACTTGTGAATGTTTGCCATCACATGCACTCGTTATGTTATCTTCATGCAAATATGCTTAGACCTGCTGTGCTATAGGAATACAGAGTAAAGGTACTACTTTGAAACAGTTACTCTGTTAGCAGCTATCAGGCGGCTGTGTGTAATGAACTAGGAAATCTTATGTGGTGTGTTCAGGTAATTCATGTTAGTAGACTGCTGTTTTTGCATCTTGACAAGGGTTCAATTCTAGATATGTGTCACAATATCATGACTGTTTTATTAAACTATTTTATGTTTCACTGTTAGCCACATTTTTGAGCCACCATTATCCTGCTTCTGTCAGAATCTACTTGCTTCCTGCCTCCCCCTCATCATCTCTATCTCTCTACCTCCTTCTGTGTTATCAGTCTGAGTCCTCAGCATTTGAGTGATGTCTGGCACTGACTAGCAATGCTAACTAACAGTAAAAGGCAGTTCACATCTTATAGCAAAATCTTGAGAGTTTTTGTCTTAGACAGCAATAGCACAGTTAACTTCATGCAAACATGATTAAGTTCACTGCTCTATAGAAAAAACAGTCTAAAAGTAATAAAGTAAATTATAGTTACTCTTTCACAGGTATTAAGATGCTCTATGAAATGTACAGACTAAGAGATGTTACAGATGATATAACTATAACGAAAGCTGCTCCCTACATACTTCCTCTGTTGTTGATGTCCCTTACAATGTCTAATTTAAACTTATTAAAATATGACTTCTTATGTGTTGAGCTGATGTACACTAGTATTTTATACTGTCAAAGGTTTGACTCCATAAGTATGTCATCTGATTATGTAATGTTTGTCCATATTAACAGTATGTGTGTTACTGTGTGCTACATATGTTAATAATTCAACACTATCCTCATGTCCTCATCATAGTTCCAGTCTCCTACCACTTCCTAATCTAGGGACCTATGTTATGAGACATTCTTGTGTGTTTGTATTGTTTACTTGATGTTATGATAGTGTTTGATGCAATTCCTTCTGAGCATACCAGTATAATGATGTTGTCAGATGCACTCACTTCAGCAAAAAGACCTTTCACTAATGAATACCATGAAATATTTGTTGACATTTGTTGATCTTTGTCAAGACTTAACCGAATTAGCCTCTGTAATGTTGGGTTTGCCACTGTCTACTCAATGGAGTTAGTGACCTACAGGCAGAAGATAATAACATTTCCCACAGGCCAGTGTACATTTAGTGTATGTGCTACAGGTCAATTAGTAATATGCATTAATGCTTCACCTGGGTGTGTTCTATTTTAACGTAGTGTTTGAGACGTCCCTCTTCTGGGCCAGAAATCCAGGAGCCTCAGTCCTCACCACTGACACTGGTGAGGGACGTTCACTTGGAACAAAAACAGATACACACAGTATTTCCAGATGCAGCTCTCTGCACCAAACATAATTTCTCTTAAGAGCACACAGGGAACAGATTCCCATCCTGGGGTTGAGTTTCCTCTCTCTCTCACCAGGCCCCAAATAAGACTCTATGCTGACCACAGCTATAGAGTTGAGTCCTAAGCTGAGTGTTCCAAGTCAAGTCCTCCACTATCCTCTCTGTGAAACCAGTGCTCTGTGCTGCTGCTCCAAGTAGCTGACACACACACTCTTTAAGATTTGATTTTCACACACACACACACACACACACACACACACACACACACACACACACACACACACACACACACACACACACCTGGGAAAAGGCTAGCACAGATTTACCATCTACCCCCCTCTGCCTAGACTATAAGGTGGAAACTGCTACTATAACATTCCAAAGCCAGCTACCCTAAGGTTCTTACAATGGTAGTGTTTGACGAATGTGGTAAGGTTTTCAGAAGCAGCCACAGTGTCACCATATAAATACAAGTAATCTCAAAGGTTAAAATATTCTCTAAAAGACCAGCAACAATGAGAAGTTTAAATACATTTAGTAATATATAATAAAAGAACATGAGAATACGAAATATCTATTGACATTAAGCACCAGAGTTTCAATCACATGAAATATTAAAAATAACACAGATGGAAAGGTTTACACAGATACAGAAAAACAATAAATCTGACTATATTTTCCTGACTGATCTAAAGAATAACTGTTCCCTAGTTCACTTACTAGAACAAGGCAGGATGATGTTGGTGAGCGGTCTTCCTTCTTGTCAGTTTTCACAAATGGACTGTTAGAAACCACAGCAGAACCAAATATCAGTTTTAGGAACAACAGATCACACAACCAGGAATCCAATTTTCTAAACAGCAGTATTTTATTCAGATAAAATCTCTCTTAGCACTTTGGCTAAAAAGCCTTTTCAGAGTATAAAAAGACAAATAACACACATCCTTTATATACAAAACAATTTCTCTAATTACTCAATAAAATAACTAAAGTAATCATGTCATTACAAAACATTTACCCAATCAAACCTCTAAAATTACATATTCTGTATTAAGTCCCTTAGCAACTAATGTTTCATACTTTAATATAAAAATAGAGTATTTTAATAGTTTAATTTTAAAAGGGAAGTACTGAACCTATCCAACTTAACCTGTTCTAATATACTGACCTGAAGTCCTTCCACATCACTATCACAATATTATTTAAAATGTGCAGCAACTGGGCTTGCCATCTTGCACTTCTTTATGTCCCTAATATGTTCTAAAAGTCTAACTTTAAATGCCCTTTTACTTTCACCAACAGACTGTCAAAAGACTGCCCTGAAACTTCTGTGTCATCTAGTATTAAAGCATCATTTCAGCACTGGTTTACAAAATTACATCACATACACCTGGTTACTTGACTTTTGGTTCCCCTACTACCCCCTTTACTAGAAACTGAACCAGACTGTAGCACGTGTGCCATCATATACACACACACACACACACACACACACACACACACACACACACACACACACACACACACACACACACACACACACACACACACACACAGCTTTGCTAAGATGTGTTATAGGATCTGGAAGCTATAAAACCATTTAAAAAAAATACACCCTTCCAGGCTAGTAATTGATTCACCCCTAAGGACAATACAGTAGGATTCCTAGTCCTGTTTTTCACAGACATTTTGTCTCTGGCTGCAATCAGAACTGTAAGATACTCCCCGGGATTCATGAAGCTTGTGCCAGGTGCAGGCGTAGCATAGGCGGTATAACGCCAAATATGGCTGTTGAGCGATTCAGGTACGATCCAATTCCACGTGCACTACCGGCATACACCAGAACTGCGCAGTTCTCAGCTTAGGTATGCTAATCACCCCATGCAAAGTGCCGGACCATGCAAATGAAGGTATATAGCGATTCATGAAGTGGTGCAGGTGTAGCGTAAGCCCACGGAAATGTAAACCAAAAAACACAGTTTACATTTTCCCAGACAGAACATTGGAGCTATGGAAGCAGCCCAGACTCATGTATTACAAAGTTAACATATGCCAATGGCTAAATACACAGCCAATGGCATAAGAAAAGATGCACAACACCTAAAAAGCAACATTTAATGTCATGTCCACAGTAACACAAAGTACAACCACAGGGCATGCGTGCGCAAACTGGAACACAAAGAAAATATATACAAATGTCATAAAATCGCAATGTAATACAAATCAGGATTTCACCATAATACACAATGGTATGCATGGTACACCACAACCAAGCTGCAAGGGTTGCCAAGTGTCTGTGACAGTGTTTGGCATGGTAACTATGAATTAGTAGTCAATGCCATGCAAATGAGGTAGGCAATACTGAATCGCAAACATCCCACTGGATTAAGGATGTACCATACGGTGCAGTGCTATAACACCGAGGAGTGGCTCAGAGGTATACATGACATCAGCAGTGAGGTGTGCCACCATAGCTGTAAGCACATTGGAGCAATGCAAATCTGTCCTGGCCATTGCTAAGCAAAGCTGCAGGACAGGGGTGGGGAGGTAGGTATAGAATCGTTTAGCTGAGAGCACACATGGTGCCCAAAAGCGCATGTGTACAAGGATGAAAACGTGTCCAAAACCCGGTAAGTGAATGCACGCACCACAAACCATAGCACAAACAGGAAGGTCAGGGGAAGAAAAGGAGGAAATGCCATAGTAGGGTAATTGGAGTACAACTGACCAATCATCACCTATTAACTCACAGCGGGCAATTGACGGCAGCTGACAAGTCTGGGAGGCATCAGATTGCAAAGAAAGGAGAACTGTCACAGCAGAGCAAAGCAAACCTACAGTAGACTGGCAATAGAACACATTATGTAAGCTAAGCCAGGTCTAGGAAAGTACAAATGAAAACAGGCTGCTGGATGCATGCCAGAAAATGGTAGGTGAAATGTGAAGAAATGTAAAGGGAAGGGCAAGAGGTAATCCACGGCAGCCAAACATAATTCAACACCAAAGGCACCATAATAGTAGTTACTGTAGTAAAACACATAAGATACCCTGTAGCTACGATCGTGCATACACACCCTATGACATCATTGGTGTTCACAGCACAATAGTATAAAGAGTGAAAGCACCCTACACACACCTGTGTATTCCCAAACACTGCACCATAGGTGCAAACATACGGGGAACTTTTAAAATGCACATGTTGGGAGCTGCCATAGCTGTGATTCATCACCATGTGTTAGAGACTGATGGTATTGTGGAGGATGATGCTAACAACCACTGCAGGCCCCAGAGGAGGAGAAGAGTGTTCAGACCAAGGGTAACCTACCAGGGGCTACGTGATCTGGAGATAGATGGGCATTACAGGGTGGACAGGGACATCTTACAGCAAATAGTTGAGCTGTGTCGGCCATGCCTAAGAACCAGAAACAACAGAGGGGAACCCATCCCAGTGGACACAAAGGTATGTGTAAGCTTGTGAATACTAGCCACAGATACCTTTCAAAGGCCAACTAGAGATATAATGGGGATCTCACAGGCATCAACATCCAGGGTACTACACCAGTTCCTGGATGCCATGTTACCACATGCCAATGAGCATATATACTTCCCCCCGAACTCAGGAGGAGTTGGCCAGCAATATGCATCACTTTCACCATGTGGCACACTACCCAGAGGTACTGGGTGCGACAGACTGCACGCACATACATATCAAGTCACCACCTGGTGAGCATGGTAGGCATTACATAAACCGCAAGGGATTCCACTCCATCAACTGCATGGTCATGTGCAATGCCCAGAGCATTATCATGGATGTGTGTGCTGGCAGCCCTGGAAGCTACCATGGCTCCCATATCTGGCATACCTTACAGTTGTATCAGGTATTTGTCAGGGGGGACATCCCACATGGCCACCTTGTCGGGGATGCTGGCTATGCACTGGAGCCGTGGATGATGACTCCCATCAGAAATGCACACACACCCGTGCAAGAATGCCATAATGAGGCACACGCACAAACCAGAATCATCACAGAGCGTGTGTTCGGGATGCTGAAATCACGGTTCCATTTCTTGGACACATCTGGTGGAGCCTTGCAGTACACTCCAGTCACATGTGCCCACATCTTCATAGTATGTGCCATGCTACATAATATGATCCTGTGGAAACAGCTGCAGTAGGGATAAAATGGTGAAGGCCCTCATAGCCCACCACAATTGCCAAGGCCATCACAGGCACAGAGGGATTCAGACCATGAACCCAATGTGCCAGCCCCAGTAGGCAGACGGAGGCATGCCCAATATGCCTACACCTTGGCAAAGAGGGAAGGTATAGTGCATACTCTGACAGTGTAGGCCCTACGGACTGACACATCTCTCCACCGGCACACAGTAAAATGGATGGCACACACACACGACCACCTGTAAATTGTAATGTATAGATGGCCTACTGTGTGAATCCTACATAGGCAGCCATCAAACACTGTACACACAACAGTTATTGGAACAAGGAATGTCAATACCTAAACAGTACATGAGCCTATCAGCATATGTTGGTGCTGTGTGTATAGGTTCCTAGGTACATCGGTAGGTGCACGCCCGATTGTCAGACGTCATACACCAAACGAGGCAAACAGTGTCTGCTCTCACCACAACATCGAGTAACCAACTGTTGCTCAGTGGAGCAGAGGCAATCGCGAGATCACATGTGCAAAAGCACTGTTCTGCACACACTCTGCATGGATTCCCTGCTGCATTAATGAGGGGCTCCACATAATGTAATCATGGATGTTGTGTCAAGGCATGGGGTGTACCCATGACAGGTATTCATCACCCCAGCATGCTCCACCTATGGTTGTTTGAAGGTGTAGCACATTATCGTGTGTGGCTCACTGTGATATACATACCCAATGCTGGAGCACATCCAGTAAACATCACATGGACATACCAGTAATTGGACTCATCCATATGCAAACTAACTGAGTTACCCATGTGAGTGCAGTATGGAGTAACAGCCGTAGTATATTTCACATACAAAATGCCATAACATGTGTACAAATCCCAGATGGCCAAGTGGTAAATGCAGTGACCGTCATGCATGTTCCTGGTCCCACGTCCTGTAAGGGATGTAACTTAATCCCGAAGGCACGAATAATGCATGTCAGATGCAGGTCATCAGATCATGTTTAGCACACATTAGCGGGAATTCATGCATGTTCCTGGTCCCACGTCCTGTAAGGGATGTAACTTAATCCTGAAGGCACGAATAATGCATGTCAGATGCAGGTCATCAGATCATGTTTAGCACACATTAGCGGGAATATGCGTTGCCCAGTGCCGGTAAGCATTGCTTAAATATGACTATACGGATATGCGCAAAACAGGGCTAAGCTTCTCTGAATATCGTGCTGATCATGGTCAATGATGTCCAGAACAGGTGAAACCAGAATTATTCACCCCTGTAGTAATAGCGCCTGCTCTGAAGGGTAAAACGACTACTGCCAGGAGTAGAACACGCAATCATGTATACAATCACCTAACACTATGGTAGCCAAGATGTTCCTATGGCAGGTGTGTAATGTGACAGGTTCAGACACAAACGTGCGGAGTCCAGGAAACAGTATACAGTGACAAGTACACAATGAAAGGTGTAGTTTGCCTGTCACTTTCCCTGTCAGATATATATATATATATATATATATATATATATATATATATATATATATATATATATATATACACACACACATATATACATAAATATAATACAGATAGAAAGGGTGATAGAGAGATATATGTTGATATATACAGATTCACCGATATCTGCAAATATATAGATAGGTCAGCGACATTCATAAAACCTTGGAGATACAAATAAATAGGACACCGCCAACTATGGAATGTGTCACATACCGACACGCGTAACCACGAGACTGAAAGACTGAAAGAACACAGTACTGGAACACTAGAACCGCGAGTAATATTATCACGATATGAAGGGACATTTAGTTACCACAGCCGGTGTTGCGGTCCATGTAGGTACTGTGTTCAACTGTGTTTGTGATTGCCGTAGTCTGTGTATGTGTGTGTTGAGAGTGCCGTGTGCGTTTCCGTGTGACTGTAGTGTGTGTGTGTGTGTGTGTGTGTGTGTGTGTGTGTGTGTGTGTGTGTGTGTGTGTGTGTGTGTGTCTGCATCGTGTGTCTGTTAGTGCCAACTCGGAGGTAGATCATTATGGTAGGTGTGGTTATAGCTAGCCGTAGGCATACGGTTGCCACCTGTCACACACTAGGAGGGACAGTCCCTCCCTGGGCAGTTGTGTCCTGACATAAAACATTACAAAGGGCAACTGTCTGAGATTGTTGGACATTATTGCCTCGTGGTTTTGGCATCTTTTCAGACTTGTTGGCTGTTGGTGAAGCACCAACCAAGAGGAGAAAACGCTGAGAGAAGAAAGGAGCCACTTTTGAGATTTTAAGTATTTTGCTTCAGATTATTTGTTAAGTTTTTCTGCATTGCCACCTACTTTTGAGCATTTTCTGGCTTTTTAAACTTGATTTCTGTGTTGGTAACTGTATTTAGTACCCAACCTAGAGCTGATTACTGAATTTCCTGCCTGCACTTATTTTTAAAATCGTTTTTTTTTTTCTTAAAACTTGCATTTAATCTGTCTCTGGCCTAACACTCAAGTGTGGGGTCATTTACTGCACTGTTCTAACTTGTTGATACTTGTGAACCTTTGCTTTCCTTAAAAAAAAAACAACAAAACAAAAAATCTTGCTTTTTCCCACTTTTCTGAGATTTAAAAAAGTTCAGTTTCAGATTTGCTGATCTGAACTGTTTGTAAGTTTCTTGGAGGCCATTATTTGCTTGGGCTAAAGGGAAGTCTCTGTTTTCATCAGTGGCAGTGATTAACAATGAGCAGCCTGCCTGCCCCTGTGGGATTGGTTAATGCCTTGAATCTGTAGTTTTATTGGCCATTTTGGGTCAGTTCCTAATTCATTGATCTCCCTCTCTTAAAACCCTCTTTTGCGCAGTTTTGCGCGTTTTTGCGCATAGCACAACATTGGGCAGCACCGCCTAATTGGGTTTAAACTATTCCTGGCTCCACGAAGTCTGCTCTTCACTTTTTCCCTTAGAACTGCTCTATCTCTCAAAGTAAACATCATATTCTCATTCTAAGGCCCCTCACTGGTCCAAATAAGTAATTTTACAAGTTAGCACTATAATAAACCATAAGCACTAATTAGTCTTATACTCTCTATGATTACCTTGTCCCCTATTGGTCCATTTTAATTCAGTTCCCTATATTACTCTAGCATGTCCAAAGGTCAGTCAATGGTTTCCTCTCCAGTCCAGCTGGTGAATCTGGGAATTTTGAGGCAATGTTACAACTGTCTCATGTACACGGACAACCCTCTCCTCCTCCAAACAGGTTTGAATATATGTGAGAGATGCAACCATATTGCCAAACTGGAGGCTGAGCTCTCTCATCTCAAAACTGGTGTAACCAGTCAGGAGGAGAAGGTAACCTCAAACAACACAGTTCCAATATCACATAGTCCCACCACAACAGCAAACCAAACACATAAAAACACAAAAACATACTCGGAGGCTCTAAATAAAAATCTACCTAAGCAACAGAGACCTCCAAAGCAGACATCCAAGCAAACACTACCCCAAAACAAAACACGTACAACACATAGCACACAAAGTCTGTGTACCAAGTAGTCACAGCCCTTAAGGCTGAATAACACACCTGATACTCTTTTAATAGGTGACTCTATTGTCAGACACACTGACGTCCCGCTCACCAGGCTGAATAAAGAGAAGGTCACAGTGAGCTGCCTGTCGGGTGCTAGGATCCGCCACATAACGTAAGCACTCAGGTCACTCCAAAGCAAATGCAAATATGACTCAGTCATTGTATATGCTGGCATGAATGACCTGAGACGTACCTCCCTCGACTTCATGAAAAGAGACATAGAGGAACTCTCTGATCATGTAGCCCAGGCCGGTATAACCCTAACCTTGAGCAGCATCTTACCCTCACCTAGAATGATGCCACAGTATAAAGACAAAATGATCGATTTTAACAATTGGCTAAAATTTTGGTGTCATTCAAAGAGGATCCAGTGTCTGTCAGCCTGGCTTGCACATGTCACCCCTTGGCTTTCAGATATTGGCAAAGACTCTTGCCACCCCCATAGGCAAGGCTCAAAAGTCAAACCCACCTTTATAGACAGCACAAGGAACAAGAAACTAAGGGTAATGCTGCTAAACGCCAGAAGTCTTAACCTCAAGATGCATGCACTCAAAGCTCTCCTCAGTATGGAGAACATCGATATCTGTGTAGTGACAGAAACCTGGTTCAAGGCTCCAGAGAGCACCGCAGCACTACCAGGTTATACCTCATATCATGCTTTTCGGCCCCAAAACCTGGACCGAACCACAAAAGGAGGGGGAGTTTCCATATTTATCAAGGATACCCACACCTCCAGGTTAGTGGCATTGCACGAAGTATCGGAGACCATCCATGTGCAACTGACAGTGGGCAAGACTGCTTTTCAGTTTATAGCATCCTACAGACCACCCTCTCAAAGTCAGGAACCCCACTCGGCTTTCCTGAAAACATTGGAGAACATGAAGATCTCTCCGAACACCATTATATTGGGCGACTTCAACTACCCAAACATAGACTGGGAGCATTACTCAAGCCCCAGCACCTTAGCCCAAAGGTTCCTGGAATTTATAAACTCAAATGCTATGGAACAACTAGTCACCACTCCCACAAGAGGGAAAACATACTAGACCTGATCATTACCAACATGGGGACTCTATGCTCCATACCAGAAGTATATGCCTCATTGGTAAGATCAGACCATAAATTAATTTCACTGGATATCCACATCCCTACCCCACCCCCAGCCCAGAAAACCACAGTGAAAAACTTGTCAAAAGCAAACTTCACACTTCTCAAAACTGAAGTGGAATCCTTCAAGGCCCCAGAGCCAGTGGAAACTACGGCCCAAACTGCAGAATTCTATATAAACGCATTCTACGGACATCTCCAGGAATGCATGGATCATGCTATCCCAAACAAAATCAAGACCCAATCATCCAAAGGCAGGCGTCCAGTCTGGTGGACCCCAGCCATAAATAAACTGTACAACAAAAGCTGGAAGCTACTACATGATAGAGCAAAATCCCTAAAAGGGAAGGCATCTCTGATCAGTACTAGCAAAAAATTACGATCCCTCATAAAATCCTCCAAGGCCAGCTTTGAGAGAAAAACTGCACAGGACACTAAAGACAATCATAAGGCTTTTTTCAGTTATGTTAGGAACCTGGGATGCAACTCCCAGACTTGTTCTGAGTTGATTCTAAACGACAAAAAATACACTGAACCCACAGACATCGCCAATATCCTGGCAGACAGGTTCAGTGCAAACTTCTCCACCCCCCCCCCTCAAAAGAGCAAGTATCTATCCCAGCAGAGTACAGCCTCCTAAACATCTCTGATGCTCAGGTGAAAGCCGCCCTCTCCAAAGCAAAAAACACTGCTTCCATGGGACCAGATGGCGTCCTGGGTTGCGTCCTACATGAACTCCAAGAAGAACTAATCCCTCAAGTAAAACTGCTGTACAATCTCAGCCTCACTACAGGATATGTGCCCAAAGAATGGCGTACAGCAACAGTGGTCCCACTCCACAAAGGTGGAGCCTCTGCGGACCCTGGAAACTATCACCCCATAAGCCTGACTAGCCTAGTCTGCAAGGCTATGGAGAAGATCATCATGGAACTCATAAACAAAGACATTGGGGACATACAGACACTAGATCCTACCCAATTTGGCTTTGTCAAGGGCAGATACTGCCTTTTGAACCTGGTTGACTTCTTCGAAACAGTCACCAAGGCCATAGATGAGGGGAAGGTAGTCCACACAGCCTATCTGGACCTTGCAAAGGCATTTGACACAATACCCCACTCGGGCATCATAGATAAGCTATCCAGCCTAAACATAACCCCCTATGTCACAAGATGGGTCGCAAACTGGCTCAAAGACAGAACGCACAGAGTCAGAGTTGCTGGGGCCATGTCAGACTCGAAACCAGTCACAAGTGGCATCCCACGAGTTTCTGTCCTGGGACCTCTCTTGTTTAGTATTTACTTTTCTGAGGTACAGGCCAACGTGGGAGGACTATGGCTCACCAAGTTCGCAGATGACTGCAAACTGGGTGCCATAATCGACTCTCCAGCTGACACAAACATCATTCAAAAAGGTCTCACAAAGACGGATAACTGGTGCCAGAGCCATGGTCTAAAGCCAAATGCCAAAAAGTGTACGATCATACCCTTTGGCAAAAACAATGTGCCCACAAATTACCACATAGGTGGTAAACCATTAAGTACAGAGAAAGTAATTAGGGATCTGGGGACCCAAGTTGATAGCAATCTCTCCTTTGACAACCACATTGCCGAAGTGGTTAAAAAGACCTTCTACATAGCCCACCTCATCATGAAAGGATTCACATCTAGATCAAGAGAGGTAATCATGCCCCTTTATTCATCCCTCATCAGGCCCATCATAGAATACAATGCCCCCTTTCGGATGTACCTTACCCGACACCTGCAGCAATTAGAAAGACCCCAAAAGTACCTCACCAGGAGGGTCAAGGGACTCAAACAGATGCCATATGCTGCTCGGTTAAAAAAACTCCAGGTCTACTCAGTTGCATACCACCTACTTTGAGGCGATCTATGCCTGACATATAAAGCTATGTCCAACCCAGAGTTAATGGACATGCTCCACCTCAGTAAATCTAAATCCCTTAGAGCCACGTGCTCGAGGGACTTGAACCTCAGCACAGAAATAAATAGAACATGCTGGAGGGACAGATTCATAATCCAGAGGCTCCCTTCGCTCTGGAATAGAATTCCAATTCATGTTAGGCAGAGCACATCATTGACTCTCTTCAAGAAGAAAATTGATGAGTGGATGGGGGATCGTAGGTTTGTCTCGGGGATTACTTCCATGTCACTATTAGACAGAGGCACAATAAACTAAACTTTAAAAAGGGCACAGTATACTCAAATCAAGGGGTGGCGTAAGCCAAACACAATCGGGCTAGGCTTATAAATGCCCCAAGGCAGATAGCCTAGTATGAACCTATGAACCTATGAACCTATATATTATGTAATAGTTGCATTAAATAGTTATGCCTGTATGTAAGAAACGTAAATGTTACAAGCAATATGATAAGCAGCCAAAGTCCTACAACAATAAGTATGTATTGAGGATAAACATATGTGCTATCCTATGTACTGACCATGGGTATGTGTCGGCCTGTAAACACCGATGTGTGTCCCGCAAGTGTCCCACAATTGCCATTTGAAAAGGTGGCAACCCAAGCCAAAGAGGTTCAGTTACCAACACAACTGCAATGACTGCAAATGTCTGGGACAGAAAACACAGGACAGCTGTCATTTAGTAACATCCCTTTACATATTGCTGTAATTCCGGAGGTATGGAAGTATCAACCTCACCTGCATACTATATAGAAACCAATTAACAATGACCCAATGTATAATCCTGTAACAAAAGTCTCCTAACTAATAGCTCTTTAATTAGGGAAGGAGTCCAGACACATATATGGAATATGTAGAAATGCAAGCCCCACAAACCTGTATATGCTACGTGCACCCACCTACATCCCCCCACACATGAAACTATAGCAATACAAACTGTAATTACAGCACAAACATCCAGTCAGTCGATTACATCTGCAGAAGCATTAACATACCTTGTGAGAGACACATTTAAAGGCACCATGTGAAATCGTAGCCGTTGTATAATGGAACAAATGGCAATGTTACAGGTTTTGTTTGCAATAGTCTCTTATCAGATGGTTGGGATGACAGGTACACTCACATGTAGAACCACATACTCTAGCCATCACACACGATCCACGGGGGACATGAATCCAAACTATACGTGTCTCTACACATAGCAGTTGCAATTACACACAACAAAACACAATACATGCCGTCTCCCCGAAGGTAGGGCAAATGGGCAACGCCCAAGTGGAGAATTCTATTATACCCCACTGTTGCCACATAATTGGCGAATGGAGTAGCTGGACAGCTGATGTGCAAGTAATAAGTCATTCAGGAGCACCAATTGGTGGCAGGAAACCACATGTTACAGGTATTGACGTATATAAGGATGACTTGCCAGACATTCAAACCGTATGCTCATACCATAGAACTGTTTAAACAGTGTAAGAGAGATAGTTACGAAAGTCCAGAACAATAACAAGGTTTGTAGAACACTCGGTATGTACGTGTATGTATAGCCTGTTTTGTATTAATTATGTTAGTGTATGTATAGCCTGTTTTGTATTAACTAAAAGTGTCCGCAATGCATAAAGTGGGAAAAGGTATTATGTAGTGATGTCTTGCTGAGCATAGTAACGCTTATAGAAATTGTGTGTCCTGCAGTGGGCCACAAGGTAAACATCACAGACACCACAAGGGATGCTACATGAGGGCTTTAAACAGAACAATTCCATACCACCCGCCGTCAGTGGTAGGGTATGTCCAACAAGTACGTGCCATAGCAGGGGATAGTATATGTTGATATACTGTCACAGTAGGCATGTGTATGGGCATATAACGAAAATGACATGTCTAAGGTGGTCCTGCTGTGCAAGTATGCTTTGCATTATGGGATACTATTTAAAATATGTGTAATGTACAGTATTGTAGGTAGATATGTCAGATATTCTACACAGCATAACAGGCATATCATGCATACCAAAGGTATTGTGTATTGGCATGTACAATATACAATAACAGGATACATATGGCTTGTAGTCACGGGACGCTGTAATAGCATGATAGCTAATCTAAATGGAAGGGCTACTCAATTAACCATGCACAAAGGACATGTAATAGCTTCACAGGTTCATAGTGGGGTACTATGCAGTCTAGCAAGTCTATGTGTAAGCACAACTACAGGGTTCACACCAGCGGCACCTCTCAAGGGTAGTGTCCTGTCTATGAACAGCAGAGTCATGTGTTACCTGCACCTCTGCACAGTACAGCCACTGCAGTGATCCCTGGTGTACATGTGTCTCCCATCCACCAAGTGAGGTATCACATGAACAGTGCTACTGAGTGTCCCTGTGTGATGTACATAGGAATCATGTTCCAAAGCATGGTGAGTGTCTGGTTTGGGAATGTAACCCTCAAGCACATCCCACTCATCGTGGCATGTGTGCACATATCCATGAGCATGTTGCTCACAGTGGCTTTTGCATATGTCGCTTATGTGGAATATATCCATGAATATTGTGGACCTGGGCCTTGTCTGTTCAGCAGAGGTCACTCCTGAGTATGTAGTATGCAAATGTGTACAGACGTGGTGTCCGTAGGTCTGCCGCATACTTAAACCGTCGGAGCTCAATAAACGCCATGGCGTGTTAATGTTGTGGTATTTAAAGCCATAGCTGTTGTGTAAGGTACACCCTAAATGGGGTGTTGTACCCTTGAATGTGTGTATACATCTGGAGTTCAGAGGTTCAATGGGTGCCTATGTTCCAGCTACAAACCCAGTACAGATAAGTGTGGCCACGTAGAAGGATATCCACGCCACAGTGGCAATATGGTTATCAAAGGAGTGGGTGCAACATACATGTGTACTACGATCACGTACAATGTGACATGTATGTAGGGGACTACCACCTATGTGATAGTCAGTGGGTGAATGGTGTAATGCACAGGGGATGTTCATGCACCTTGTGTCATGCAGCTTGAGGCCATGATATTGATATCAAGTATCTGTCACAGGGACACCCTTATGGAGTGGGTCAGTATCAGCTGATGGATCAATCATGGCACTTTGTATGCAGTTGTCTGTAAAGCTAGGCAGGGAAAGTCCCTCTGTGCTAGCCTGTTCCTCAGGGAAGCATATACTGAACGTGAGGGGGCCTATAACTGAGGACTGTGGTACGCCAAGTGTAACTGAAATACAGTAGGTACTATGGTATGCTACCCTCATTGTGTGTGTCCTGTCCATGCGCCACTTTGCATAACATCCTGAGACATATGGGTCGATGTGCAGGTGGATGTGTATGTTGTCAATACCAGAATGGAGAACGGTGCTGAAAGGCAATGAGAGGATAATGTAGGCTGGGTGTACCCCCTTACTGTCATCAACTACCCTGGTAACTGTATGAAAGGAGTCCACCAGGTGTAGGAGCCATGCTCTGGCCCTAACAAGTCCAACCTGGGTGGCATCAAAGGACCGGAGCCCACCAATGTCTCTGTGAATGACTTCCATGATGATGTGCCCCATAGCCTTGCAGAGCAGTCCAGTCAGGTGTGTAGGGCAATAGTCCCCCTCGTGCATTGTGGCACCACCTGTGTGGAGTGTGATAACTGTTGATGTGTGCCATTCAGGGGCCACAATGTCTGATACAAAGTTATTACTGAATATGGTGGCCAAGTGGGGAGACATGTCATTCAGAGGTTTGTGTAAATCACAGCCTGGGATGTTGGATGGTCACATGGGGGATGGGGCCAGTGTTCCAGGCCATATAGAGTGCAGGTTAGTACTGTGTAGGTGTGACCACAGGGACACCGCAATGTTGCTGCATGGATTGTGGCCCTGTAGGGAGTGAGAGGGTGTAATGTTAGCATTGAACCCTTCTGCCAGCATGTTGCCAACATCACCTGGTTCTGTAATGTTCCTGAGTAACTGTTGTATGTCAGAGCAGATGTGCGTATTGCCATTGACTACTGACATACCTCCATAATGCCTTGTGGTACACCCTGGAATGTGTCGCAGTAATGTTTACATAGCTAGTTTTGGAGTATGTGATGAAGGATCCTGTAGCCCTACTGAGGCTGACCACTGAGTTACCCCACCCATGGCATTGTACTCCACTTTGCAACAGCCTCCACCTGTTGTTGTAAATTATGTCCATGGAACTGGACCCCCCAGAGTGGCGTCCTTTATCTGGTGGGTACCATCATGGCTCTGTGTGGAATAGCATGATCCATGCAGTCATGTAAGTGCTAATGAAGTGCACTGGCGTATGTTTCAGCGTTTGTATGTGCATTGTCCATCTGCACGGGTGTCATGACGTTAACTACTGCTGTCATAAGATGTCTGTAGTAGGCGTTGTAGTACTCTTGTACTGTGTATGCCGTGAAGGGTGTGGTGCCAAGATGTGGATAACAAGGGTGATTAGCATATGTCTGTATTCCATTCCACTGTGTGTGCAAAGCATGAGTGATGCATACTGAGGAATGTCTGCACTAACATCTGCAACTGCCAGATATGTCTGGTCTACTGTTGTTTGCAGACATGGGCTTCATGTGTGTAAGTGTGTGAGCATGCCCAGTATGACCTGTCAGTATGTTGTTGTCTGACATTGCCTTCATTTCTCCAAGTGTGTGAGCATCCACAATACGCCCTTCTGTACTGCATGTCGGGATCAATTCCAGGTAGTTTGTACTCCAGTGCAGACCTTTGTGTTGTACACCTACAGGTAGCAAACTGTTTCTGCGGGGTATCCATTGATCATATAGCAATATGGGGACAAAGTGTGCAGGGGATAGTGTGTACTGTAGGTGATTGTGTCTGTGCTGCTTCTGCTACATGGTACTGCTGCTAGCAGAGCTATTCAAACATGTGTACTGTTATTCAATGTGATGTTTTCTGTCCGCATGTACTGTCAGGTGGACATTCCTGCTCACAGTGATGTCTTGGGGGACACGGATGACTGCAGCTGTGGGTGGTATTGTGGGCAGATGCCAACATATTCATGGTAGCTTATGCCATCCTGGAGGGGGTGCTACAGATACTTGCTGCTGGGTCGTTGTATCCAATTCAGCACCTTGGTACAGTGCTGGCAAGGGATCCCATACATCTACATCCAATAACATGACAGTATAGCCTTATATTGCTGTGGCAATACCTCACAGCTATACAGATTCTCACAGGTTGCCCAGAAGCAGGGGCCATGATTCAGGACATTACCCTACTGTGGTGTATGGGCAGGTATGTAGGCATCCATTTATGTCTTTACAGCCAGGGATAGTGTGTGCGCACAGCTTTGTGTCGGACCTTGCACATTCCATGCTGGCCACACCCCCTCAGTTATTCTCTCCTCTTCGTTACATTATGCATACATTCCCTGATACTTTCCCTATGGTAATCACCCCATCACAGCTGTGTGTTGGTGTTGGTTGACAGTTCATGCAGTGGGACATGGTGGACATGTCACTGTGGTTTGTCCACATGGCCTTGCATATGGAGTATGTGGAGTGTGTTGTGTCGTTAATTGGGTGTACATGACATAACATGTATTGGCATTATGTGTGAGACACAGGGCTTTGGCAGAGGGCTGTGGGCCATTGGCTGTTGAGGCAGGCCAGATGTGGTAGGCTGTTGCATTCTGTCTTTCCTACAGTCCCAGACTGCCATACAGTATATTCCCCTGGGGTGACAGGGTAGGTGTGCTAGGTGTTCATGCCACCTAGGGTTCTACCTACAGCTGGCGACACACCTGCATGGGACACTAGCACTGCATGCTGCATTCCTTTGCTATTGCCACATACAGCTGGGGTTATATTGTACCCATTCCCCACAGCAGGGGTACAACCAGGGAGGTACCTGTGGGTGGTGTTTGCGTGAACTGGGTGCATGTGTGCTATGGACACTACTTGCATCTGACACACAGATATGCATTGGGCATTCCAGTTATGCTTGCATGTGCAGGTGCATCAGCTGTTTCCTACTACATCAGTCCTACCTCCTTTATGATCTGCAAGTGTTTGGCCAGACAACACCAGTATCCCCTACACAGGACCAGATAATGTGATGAATTCTTATTTGAACTATTCCAAGGGTGTGCCCATTTCACAGTGACACAATATATACTGTATGTCTGGGGTACTTTCCCCTGTGTACTGCTTGTATATGTAGCCCAAAAGCCATGCCATGTCAGTCTTTCAGATGGTGACACATATTACCACCATACATTTGCAATGGCTTTTTGCTAGCTTGTGTTATACTGGTGGGTATTGTGTTTGGCACTGCAGTTGTGAGGACTTGTCCCTGTCATCAGCGTTAGTGAGCAATGGCCACCAGGTCTTACATCAACATGCATACATACCGACCACTCTCACACAATATGAAACACACACCAACCTAACACACACATACCTGCATATTGTGCAGATGCTACTACCTATCCTGCTACCTTGGCCACCTCTGTGCATCTTTGCTCCACTGGTATTATACCTACACATACATGTTCCTACATTTCTACATAGGGTTGTGGGGGGGAGGCGCACCTGACTGTTACAACATGTGTACATCGGATTGGGGGGCACACCAGACCATTACTACATACATATATAGGGTTGGGGAGCACACCTGACCATTCCTACATTCCTACACAGTATTGGGGAGGCACACCTGACTATTTCTACATTTCTACACAGGATTGGGGGGCACAACAGACCGTTACTACATAAATATGTAGGGTTGGTGGGAGCACACCTGACTGTTTCTACATTTCTACACAGGATGGGGGGCACACCTGACTATTTCTACATTTCTTTACAGTATTGAGTGGAGGCACACCTGACTATTTCTACATTTCTACACAGGATTGGGGGGGCACACCAGACCATTACTACATAAATAAGTAGGGTTGGTGGGAGCACACCTAACTGTTTCTACATTTCTACACAGGATGGGGGGGGCACACCTGAATCTTTCTACATTTCTTCACAGGATTAGGGGGACACACCTGACTGTCTCTACATTTCTACACAGGATTGGGGGGGACACCTGACTGTTACTACATTTCTATACAGGACTGGAGGGGCACACCTGACTGTTACTACATTTCTACACAGGACTGGGGGGGCACACCTGACTGTTATTACATGTCTACGTAGGATGGGGGGCACACCTGACACTTGTACACATTTGCTATGACTGTACTGGTATGTCCTCCATTTCATTCTGTATTCTAACCTATCATGCTGACTAGAGGCATATCAGTGTACTACAGGTCTTAGCTTTGACTGACCTACATATTAGTTTCTGACTTTCTACCCTTCAGTACTAATATCCCACTGCTTGACCTGCTGTAGTCTGTCTGTGTAAGCCTGGTGGGGAGGTTACCCATATGCATCATACAGAGACCATAGCACAGCCTTTGTTTGTGTTTGACAACACCTGTCCTGCTGGCTGTGACTGTTGTTGGGTATGTGACCCTCCCTGACTGACATGTGTGAGTCACTTATCCTGTGGGTGTCCCAGTATTGAGGGTGGTGCTGCAGGGCTGCCTATGTCGAATGCACATAGTACACATGGTTGAGCACAGGTAGTGTCATATTTGGCATCCCTTTTACTGTATGTGAGTGTCAGAGAGAGGTGTTATTCCCTGGGTCCCTCTGGTATCAGTGTATGTGCTATGCATTCTTTGTCAAGGCCAGGGCATACTGGGCATGCCTCCTTCTGCCTACTGGGGCAGGCTCAGGTTGTTCCTCCTCCAATTCACTCTGTGCCTGAGCAGGCCTTGGCAATGGTGGGGGGGGGGTGGCCCTGCCCCATGCTGTTACTGCTGCAGATCTTTCTGCAGGATCATATTGTGTAACATGGCACATATGATGACATTTTGGGTACATGTAGCTGGCGAGTACTGCAAGGCTCCCCCTGATGTGTCCAGGCACTGGAACCATGACTTGAGCATCCCAAACACATGCTCTGTTATAACCTTGGTTCAATCATGTGCCTCATTATGGAGTTTTTGTTCTGGTGTGTGTGCATTTTTGATGGGTGTCATCAGCCATAGCTCTAGTGCTTATCCAGCATCCCCCTCTAGGTGACTGTGAGGGATGTCCCCATGGCAAATCACTGGTACAACTGTGCCAGATGCCAGATGTGGGAATCATAATAGCTTCCAGAGCAGGCAGCACACACATTCATTATTATGCCCTGAGCATCGCACACGATCTGGCAGTTGATGGAGGGGAAGGCCTTGCAGTTGATGTAGACCCTACCATGCTCACTGGGTGGTGCTTTGATGCATATGTGCGTGCAGTCTATAGTCACCCACTACCTCAGGGTATTTTGCTATTTGGTGGAACAATTGCATATTGCTGGCCAGCGCCTCACGTGTGTTGGAGAAATATACATGCTCACCGGCATGTGCTGACATGGCATCCCAGAGCTGGTGGAGTACCCTGGATGCTGATGACTGTGAGATCCCCATCATATCCCCAGTTGACCTTTGGAAGGTACCTGTAGCTAGTATTCTTAGGCCTACACATACCTTGGTATCCACTGGGATGGGTGCCCCTCTGTTAGTTCTGTGTGTCAGGTGTGGCTGGCACAGCTCAACAATTTGCTGTAGGAGGTCCCTGTCTACCCTATAGCACTGCACTATCTCCAGCTCATGTAGATCCTGGTAGGTTACCCTGGGTCTGTACACTCTTCTCCGTCTCCTCACTGTGGGTTGGTTGGCAGCATTCACATCCTCACCACCCTCAGCCTCTTCCACAAGTTGTTCTATGATAGCTATTGCAGCTCCTATCATTTTGTTGTTTTGTCTGTTAAAACTTCCCCGCTTGTATACACTGGTGGTGTAAAGTATGGAAAAAAACAGAGTGGAAGGTGTTTGCATAGTTTATAGTAGTGTTCTGGCTTGGCTGGTCTGCTGCCTGTGTATTTGGCTGATTCTGATACATTTCAGCTGCCAGCTATGCTAGTTCTCCTTGATTAACTTCCTACTAATGTTTTCCCTTCCCATTGCCTTCCTGTTTAAGCCCAGGGGCACGGTGCACAAACACAGTTCTCAAATGTGCACAGAGCTGCTATTTCCTAGTTTACCTTTTTTTTTTCTTTTAAAACCTGGTGCATAGCACGCACACCCACTTAGGCAGTGTAAAGAGTGTTAGGCAGACTCAGGCACACGCCCTTGCTTAGCTGTGCTAAGCTAGGAGCAAATCTGAGTATGCCTGACACACACCCCTATGATGTCAGCTAACTCCTAGGCTTGCACTAAGCTATTCCTGCTCCTACACTGTTGGGACCTGACTAGCATGCTGGGGAAATCTGGGATTCACTATCATTCCTCTCATTACATGTCTCACACTGAGCCTTCCCCCTTAGCAACCACTACTCACTGGCCATGTTGTCTTCTGCCTGACATTGACTTTAATGGCAGAATAATGATTTCAGTTAGAATGCTTATTTTAGGCTTATTTTCTTAATTTTACCCCGATCCCGTTTGAGTGCCGCTGCCCTAAGCTTAAACTGCCAGGATCGGCTAAAAAAAAAAGAAATAAAAGTTGATTTTTGTTATTTTATAAGCTGTTTCCAATGCCAATGACCTTATACTTGGCCATTGGCATGCCTCTTGACTGATATGCACCCTTTATTTAAAGCTGTCACAGCTCCATTTTGGAATTTCCAGAAATGTACTTGGTTACTAACAAAGTAAATTTCTACAGATTACACTAGTCCTGCACAGCTGGTTTTTCGCTTCCCGGATCACAAATTTACCTCATTTGCATGGATTTCTCCTGCAAATGGGGTAATTTGCATACAGGGGCTGAGTCCATGCAGGACTAGTGCAGGAGCACTCGTGCATGCCCCTGCAGGCTATTTCTGTATCTCATGGAAGACATATTACCTGCTAGGGTTTCTGCACTAATCCTGCATGCCATGCAAGGCTTGACAAACCCGGGGGATTGTTTTCAGATTAGCAATATTGCAACTGTTGTTAAAGGCATTCATTCAGAAAACTGTAGACATAATATGACCTGAAAAAAAAAACATGTTGATGTGATGCTTAGAAAAAAAAATGTACTCACTAGAGTACAAAAAGTATGCCTGGCTACACCCTCATAGTTACCATCCCATTTGGAAAACAAACAACTTATTAAAATGGCAGCATGTTAGACTGTCTTGTTTGGTGTCAAAAAATGAGTTTTTATGAAAGAGGTTGATATATTAGACAAAATGTTTTGAATAGGAGTTACCCCAATGAATTAATTAACAAAATTGTTCAACATGTGATGAGTCAGTGTAATAAAAGGTATTCCCCTAGTCTAAAAAGAAATGGAATGGTTGTTGAAAAAAGAGGCAAACAAATAACCCTTAATGGGAGGCCATGTTAATTTGTTACTGTCCATTTATGTCCAGGTTAGAGAGGTAATTAATAAGAACTGGAAACTATAGCTGATCTTTTTAATTTAAAAGGCACACTTAGCAATAAACCTAATTCTGTGTACAGAAGAGAAAAAAATATTATCTAGTTGGAAAACTTTTTATTAAACCAGAGCGATATGGGCTATATGCAGAGCTTATGCTCAATGCAGATACATTTATGATGGAACCAACATATCCACTGTATCTCACCCCAGGATTTTAACTAACAATGGGAGATTTAATTGCTACACCCATGCGGTGGTTTATGTCGCTGCTTGACTTACCTGTGACTTTTTTTAATTTTGAGCTTAACCTGCCAATACACATGAGAAGTCATGTAGAGCTCTACACCTATGTAAAACAGAAAGACCATTGAAAATTAGAATATTTAAGCAGTATTCTATTAAAAAGCAAGATTTCAGTAATGTCTTATACAGGCACTCCATTCAATGTAAGGGTTTTAAAAAATTCTTATTTTTTTAATACTGGAAAAAATTCCTTATCAAGGAATGGTGGTTTGTGGGTTGCTAAATTGGATTCCCGCAAAAATTTTGGCTGAATGATAAAATTGTTCTTAACAGTATTCTAGCACTAAAAGCGGGTAAAATTTAGGAGTTATTTCTTCATATATCATTTTTATTTACACATGTATCATCTTTGATATATATTTTATGGTGTTATAAATACATGTTTGATCTTATGGTTCCTACATACATTTTTTTGTATGTATTTTTAATGTGAATTCTTTAAATCACTTATTTTTATTGGTTAAAGTTTTCTATTGGTGGAACTGGGATTACATGGTTGTTTTTAAATTTTTAAATATTTAAATATGGTTACTTTGCATTTATCTACAGGTTCTGATGAAGTTCCTTCTAGTTGGAACAAAAGCGCTTAACAACCTTTCTACTGTTTTTGATTGGCGTCATTTAAATGAATATATGTATTGTGGTGTGACTCTCAGCACATGTGTTTGTGGTTACTTGCCTTTGATATTCTATACGCTGTTGTGTTTTTTTATTGTGGTAAACAGATGTGATCCCTTGCATGTTGCAGCATTTTATTTAGAAAATGATGTAGTATTCTTGATGCTGATGCCTGTGACACCCCTGTGGAAAATATCAGTAGCTAGTATACATAATGCTAAACATACCTTTGTTTCCATGGGGATGGATTATCCATGATTTCCCTGTGGCCTGAGGTAGGGGTGGCACAGCTTGCATATTTATTCCAGTGTTTCTCTGTCCACTCTGCATCTTTCAGCAATTTTTGTACCATGCATTTCCTGATAAGTCAAATAGGGTCTAAATACCCTTCTTCTTCTTCATGGCCACAGGCTGGCAGTAGCAACACCCTGATTTAAAGGTTGATGCACATATAGCATAATGATAGCAGCAGAATGCCTAACATGCTTTTTTGTTCTAATTGTAATCATGCTGTATTCCAAAGAGTTTTGGTGTGCAGGGCAAAAGCCTACATTAAGTGTACACAATTTCTTTTAAGCTTCCTGAATAGCTTTGTGTATTGGATTGCTTAGTTAACATGTACTTTGGCTCTTTTTGCTGTCATTAACATATTATGTCATTTCCCTTCATTTGGCAGCACTACACATCATGCACAGCTGTGTAATGTATACCAACTAGTGCACTAACACGAAAGCTATACTTCATGTAGCTGCAAATGAATCTGGCCTGTAGTTAAGAAAAGTGGTAAGAAGTCATCTTTGTCAATTAAAAATTGAAAACTCATCTTTTGAATGAAATATGAAACAGACAATCCACCCCTCTGCGATTGTAGTAGCTCAGGTGCATAAAAAAGATCCAGCACAACCTATCCAAAAGTGAAGGAGTTCAATTATTTCATAAAATATAAAAATACAAAAACTAAAAATGCATTTTGAACATTAAAGAGCTCTGCCATACAGTGAATAACAGTTCATTTTCATAGATGCCATTGAAACAGTAAACCTATGATTTCAAATCACAACTTCTGTGCCCAATCACAAAAAGCAACAAATCTGCATTGTAAAATATGCAGTTAGATTGTGGCAAGCACTTAGCAGAAGCCATGATTCAGTACCAAAATCTGATGTCCATTTGCAGTTTTGCTATATATCCATGTAGAATATGAAGGATAATTAAGAATAATGAATGTTGCAATTAATGCAATACAGCAGGCCAGAGTTCTACAGGTGAAGTTGGAAGACTATCTTCAAATGCATCTTAACATCTGCAGACATCCAGCATGGTGACAAGCAAGGCTGCAGTTAAGCCAGTTCTCAGATCAGAAAATGCAAGACAAATACAGACTAGGTAGAGAGCTGGTGCAGTCTGTGTGCAGGATTTGTGGGGCTCATATGCCCTCACACAGCTTGTAGGATAAGCCTGCCCAAGTAGAAACAAAGGTGTGCCTGAGCCTTGGCATAATGGCTTCTGGATATCTCATCAGCATGTGGTTGATATCATAGGAGTGTTGCAGACAGCTACAGGTTGTATGCTAGGACGGTTCCTAGCAGTGATATGCAGCAAGGCAGATGGGTTTACCAGCTTCCCAGGTATGCCACTTGAGTGCCAAGTGGTGGAATGGTTCTGTGTCATAACTAATTTTCCTCATACCCTTGGTTAAATAGATTTCCCCTACCTACCAGTCAATACAACTACTAGAATGGATGCCAAACTGTATTTCAACAGAAATGGGTGGCATTGTTCAGTTGTCAAGTAATATGTTTGGCAGATAGCCTTATTATTAATCTGATGGCAATGCAACTATGGTTATGTGCATGGTGCAACAGGCAGCACACTTGCTTTTGGTGCAGAAGGCCTTGGGTTCTATTCCCACACTAGACAGATAAATTCCTGACACTGTAGTGCAGCATAAGGGAGATGCTGCACTCTTGAGTGTGTCTTTCTTCAGATAAAACTATAAACCAAGGCCACCATCTGCTTGAGGTGGTGGTAGCTCATGTTTTTGTAAAAGATCCCACAGCACCTATCAAAAGGAGTAAGGGAAGCTCCCTAATACACTGGCCAAATTTCCCTAGTAGTATAAATGCCATCTTTTGTATCCTTTGAAATAAGGCTACTAAATTAGTGAGACTAACCTGGTCAACAATGGATAAATAAAACAAATGTAGCTGAAACCACTATTAAACAAGATGGAGAGAAAATGTTTGTGCTATGGAGTGTACAGTAGTGACAGGGTATGTGCATGACATCCCATCCAGGAATTCTATGGCCCTGAAGGCAATCTGAATGTAACCATGACTGACACACCTAAACAACATTCAATTGGTACACTTGTATACTTTATTGTAGTGTTCATAACCAATGCAAAGTCAACCTGTGAGGCAAAGTCCACAATATAGGATTAGTTGGGTACTAAGCATGTTAGTGAAGGTATGACAGCACATATATCTCCTGCATGTATGTTACTTCATATGTATATGGAAGTAAAAACTTGTTCATAGGTTCATAGGTTGGTACTAGGCTATCATCCCTATGACCTATACAAGCCTAGCCATAACAATTCCCTGACTATTTCTTCCCACACTATTTACTTTCCTGGACCCCTGTCTAGCAGGGTGACTGACATGCTCCCCTGGGTGAATTTCCTTTCTCCCATACAATTGTCAAGGTTCCTTTTGAAGAGGGTCAAAGAGGCACTCTGCTTGACATGTATGGGCAGTCTATTCCAGAGTCTGGGGAGTCTCTGGGTCAGGAACCTATCCCTCCAGCATGTTTTGTTTATTGTGATGACAAGGTTTAGATCCCTGGAGCATGTGGCTCTGATGGATTGGAATTTCTTTAAGTGTAGCATGTTCAACAGCTCTGGGTTTGACATTGTCTTGTATGTTAAGCAGAGATGACCTCTGAGTAGATGATATGTGACAGAGTATGGCTGGAGTTTTTTAAGGTGGTCAGTGTAGGGCATCAGCTTTAGGCCTGTGATTCTTTTAGTGAGGTATTTCTGCAGCCTTTCCAGTTGTTGCAAATGTCTGGAGAGGTACATACCAAATGGGGCATTGTATTCTATAATGGATCTAATGAGGGATGAGTACAGTGGGAGAATGACCTCCTTTTTTCTGGATGAAAAGCCCTTAGTGATCAGGTGTGCCACATAGAAGGATTTCCTGACTGTTGTGGCGATGTGGTTATCGAAGGTGAGACCACTGTCCATCTGTGTCCCTAAGTCTCTTATCACACTTTCAGTGTTTAGTGTGCTGCCACCTATGTGGTAATTCATGGGTACATTTTTTTTTTCCCAAAGGGGATAACTATACATTTCTTGGCATTGAGCTTGATCCCACGGCTCCTGCACCAAGCAACTGTTTCTGTAAGGCCCTTTTGTAGAGTATCCACATCATTTGGGGATTCAATAATGGCTCCAGTTTGCAGTCATCTGCAAACTTTGTTAGCCAGAGTCCCTTAGTGTTGGCCTGTACTTCAGAGAAGCAGATGCCAAACAAGAGAGGTCCCAGGACTGAACCCTGAGGTACTCCACTTGTCACTTGTCTGGAGCTGGATTTAGAGTCAGCTGCTTTTACAGTGTGGGTTCTGTCAGTAAGCCAGTTGGCAACCCATCAACTGATGCAGGGATTAATGCTCAGCTTAGTAAGTCTATCTATGATTCCAGAGTGGGGGATGGTGTCAAAGGCCTTGGCGAGGTCCAGATAGGCTGCATGGACTGCCTTACCCTCATCCACGGCTCTGGAGACTGAATCGAAGAAGTCAATCAGGTTCAGGCGACAAGATTGGCCCTTCACGAACACAAACTGTGTGGGGTCCAGTGTTTGAAGGTTGCCAATGTCTTTGTTTATAAGTTCCATGATAATACGTTCCATGGCCTTACAGATCAGGCTCGTCAGACTGATGGGGTGGTTGTTCCCGGGATCCAAGGTGGATTCCCCCCTTGTGGAGTGGGATAACTGTAGCTGTGTGCCACTCAGTGAGCATGAAGCCTGAGGTGAGGCTATGATTAAACATGACAGTTAGGTGAGGTGCCAGTTCATTTTGTAGTTCATGTAATACACAGCCCGGGATTTCATCTGGTCTCAGGGATGCTGTATTCTTAGCTTTGGAGAGTGTGATTTTTACCTGTGTGGCCGTTATTACCTGAATTTGGCAATATCCTTGGGATCAGTATATTTAATGCCATTCTGCTGTAGCTCAGAGCAGATCTGAGCATTGCCATTTAGATTCTTGACATAGTTATAGAATGCCTTGTGGTTGTCTTTGGAATTTTTGTCAATTTTACGGAGGATTTTATGAGGGATCTCAGCTTCTTACTGAGGCTGGTAAGAGAGGTTTTTGCATCCTGGGATGTTCCTCTTTTCCTGCAACAGTTTCTTCCTTTTGTTGTAAAGTTTGTTTATGGCAGAAGACCACCAGATTGGCTTTCTTTTTTTGGAGGAGAGCATCTTGGTTCTATTGTGGATGGCACGATTCATGCATGAGTGGATGTGCTCGTACAGTGCCTTAGTGTAGGTCTTGTGTAATCACATGCTGTAGACTATGGAATGCTTGTGTCACACTGATGAAAAGTTTACTCATTTGCAAAACTTGTAGAAAAACATGCCATGTCAAAACACAGGTATGCCATTCCATGTATATCTGTGTATCGAGATGTGGCAAACAAAAAAAACATTTAGATTAGTAATAACTTGCATTATAACAGTGACAGCATGAATGCATGTGATGTATAGTGTAGCAGAATATTAAATATGCTGCCTATAAAATGAGGTATACTAAACTATGTTATATACCTTACATTGCCATAAGAGGTTAGAATTACATCAAACCTGCGAACAATGTATGTGACATTTAAAATACAGTGACATGCATTGAGTGAAATAACAGAAAACCAGTATTCCTGTGAAATCAGACTTGTCATAGACCACTAACTAGCACAGTGTACTGTGGTCAATACAGTGATCATGACTGCCATAGGTGAAGGATGATGTGACATCAACACACACACACACACACACACACACACACACACATATATATATATATATATATATATATATATATATATATATATATATATATATATATATACACATGCAAATGGGATACCTGCTAAGTTAACAACTAACATAGATGTGGTCATGCTTGCTGATGGCTCACATCATAATCTTGGCTGCCTCTTCCACATGAGGGAACCTTAGACCCACAGTGTTATAGCAGAGATATGGTGGTAGAAACCTGTGCAGGATGTGACACAGTAGGGGTCTGTGCAGTGACACGTGGTATGCTTTATGAAGTGTCAGTTTCAATCAGGATATGTCAACCTACAACAGCTGTACATGCACAGTGCAGGACAGGCTCTATGGATGACCATGGATATAGCACACCAGAGGTCTCCCTCTACCCAATGATGGCATACAAGCAATAAATGTCAGGGCACATATGGCCTTTGTACTACTGCAGCACTGCTCAGGCACAGCTGAGTCAAACTGCTCTGTAGTGCAGACAATCAATGCCATACTGTCTTGCTTTTCAACTAGTGTTGCCATGGCATCATCATTCCTGCTCTATTGATTCTTGTACAGCACGTTGATGTGATGTGCTACATGATCAGTTGTATGAGTAAGTGCTTGTAGCTTTGTGCCAGGATAGTGCTGTGAATGATAATGTGCCTGTAACACAACCACCTAGACACACGGTATCCTACAGACAGCTACTGTCTGCTGTGGAGGAGCCAAAGCACCACTGTCAGGCATGTGAGGACAGTTACCCAAAATCATCTCCTTAACAAGTAGTGATGCTCCACTACTAGTGGATTAGTTGGGTGCACTGCCCAACATGTTAGAAGAAATACCTTGGGCTAAAGGTCTATCAATATTAGAGCTGGATAAATTGAACCCAAATGCAGTGTCCTGTGTGTCATTGGCTGTACTGTTTCTCTCTTCCACATCATGTCCTGCATCAGGATTAATGAACAAATCCTAAAAGGAAGCAAGAAATGAATGAACTGCAAGCACATGGGCTGAAAACAGAAGTGCACATTACAGAAATCTGCACAGGAAGACACTTTGAAAGTAAACTTCACTCACAGTAATGTAATCTTACACATACCTGATCATTGCGTCTGTGACATGACAGCAGAAGAACTGTAAAGCAAAATACATGAGCACCATGGCAGCACAAAAATATATATATATACTAATATAACAGATAGGGCAACACTTACCTGGCATGTTGTCATCCATTGCTACTTGACACATACTACTGGAGAGTGGGCCTGTGGAAAACACAATGTGCAACTTATGCTAATATGTGAAAAGTATGACCAAATGTTTCTAATGTATTGCAGCTTAATAAATGTGAGGTATAGCCTTCTACATCAGTGTAAAAAAACACATACCTAGCGGTCATATCTGTGGTCTGGATGCAAATGACGGATGTTTAATGGGTCTATATCACTTCATTGAAAGCCTAATTCCATGAATGCCTATTCATCGAACCCTAATCATCAAACACCCTTTTGTAGAGCATTTGCATCATCAAAACTTTTTCCTCGGGAATGAAACTACTTGGCCACCAGAGCAATTGTAACAAACAACACATTATTTTAAACTCGTCAAGGTGGGGGATTCACCCCCCCCACACCACCACTAATTATATATACCCACTCTGAGATTGCACTACATCAGGAAAAAGGGAAAATTTGTAATGACAGCCAACTAATTCCCTTCCCTAGAATAAAGTTTTATTCACACAAATTCAGTGAAAGGGTGTTCGATGATTAGGGTTTGATAAATAGGCATTCGCTGAATTAAGCTTTTGACAGAGTGATAGAACCCCCCCGTAACACAGGACATGTGAGCATCAAGGCAGCACAGAAAAAAAAAAAATATATATATATATATATATATATATATATATATATATTGATATAACAGATAGGGGAACACTTACCTGTCATGTTGTCTGTCATACATTGCTACTTGACATATACTACTGGAGCGTGGGACTGTGGATAACATGCAACTTCTATTAATCTGAGAAACATATCACCCAATGTTTCTAAAGTGTTGCAGCTTAATAAATATAATGCTTCTCCTCTACATCAATGTAAAAAACACATAGGGCAGGATTCACGATGGCTCGCACGGAGTCTAAGAGTCGTGTAAGAATCCATGCAGCCATCGCGATCCAGGAACAGCCCGAAATACCGTGTAAGAGACCAGCTAAAACGTCACTTACATGGGCAAGGCATGGATATGCTAATTACCTCACTTGCAGGTGAAAGGCATGCAAATGAGGTAGATTAGTGATCCATGAAGCTAAAACCAGCCCGTGTAAGAGTCGTGTTAGGTGCAGAAATGTACTCAGTTGACAACTGAGTACATTACTGCAAATAACACAATGGAGCCATGACAGCTCCAAATAAAGTGTGCATATGTATCAGGCAGCATGTCAATGGCCAAATATGTGGCCATTGGCACAGTAACCCGATGCAAACATGAAATAAAATATTTTTTTTTTTTGGCGATCGGCGAGGTTTAAATGCAGCGCAGCCCCGTGCAAACGGGCTGCACTATCTAAAACATAAATATAAAGGTTTGAAACCCACAAATGTGGGTTTTATGCAATGCATGGATTTGCAATGCAGGGACTAGCAGACCGAAAACAACATGGCCACCGTTTAGTGGTTGCAAAGGGGGAAGCTGAGTGTAAGACACGTAACTAATCATTAGTAGGCAATCCTATGTAAATGAGTGGTAGGATAGTGAATCACACTGTCACATAGCAAATGAGCACATTGCGTGTAGTGTAAGAGTTAGATAAGGGGGAGTAACAGAGTAGGAGATAGGTGACATCACAGGGGGGAATTTCAGAAAGAAATCAAGCTCATTGGATCAAAGTGGTATGTGAAAGATGTCAGTCACACAGCATAGAAAGAGGAGTGTCAACAGATAAGCATGGGAAAGTCAAGAAATGGAAGGTGTACACTGTGGCCAACACCAAAGTTTCTTGCTGTGCGTGCATGCACGCGTGTGCGTGCTGGGAGGTGCGAGTAAGACAGAGTGCGTGCTTGTAAGGCAGAGTAAGCATGTAGGTGCCTGTTTAAAGATCTGTAAACCTGTTTGCACTGGTGTGTGCACGTTTTAACCTGAATAAGCTGATTCTAGTCCGTGTAAGCATGTGTGCGAGCATGGTAGCCACTGTGAACATGTTTCCACTGGTATGCGTGCTGCTCCCCCCTGAGGAAACAGAGAGGAAAAAGGAAGCAGAAGAAATAGTAGGAAGCTAGCAGGAAATACTGGTAGAGCTAGCAGGTGAAAACAATTAGAAGCAGGCAATTACACAGGCAGAATACTAGCCCAGCCCAGCACTTAAAACACTGCAAACATCATTGCAGTATGTTTCTCTCAAGAGACACTGCAAGACAGGAGCAAGCTATTAGAAGTGAAAACTGAAAAAGCTGCACTCAGACCAAACATGCTAGGGGCTGTCATAGCTGTTATAAGGAGACATAGGAGACTTGCTGAGGGTGGTGACAATGCAAATGCTGCCAGACAACCCAGAGTGAGGAGACAGAGAAGAGTGTATAGGCCCAGGGTCACCTACCAGGGGTTACATGAGCTGGAGATAGTGGAGCACTATAGAGTGGACAGAGACCTCCTGCAGCAAATTGTTGAGCTGTGCATTCCACACCTAACACACAGAACCAACAGAGGGGAACCCATCCCACTGGAAACCAAGGTATGTGTTGGCGTAAGAATACTAGCAACAGGTACCTTCCAGAGACCAACTGGTGATATGATAGGGATATCACAGGCATCAGCCTCCAGGGTACTGCACCAGTTCTTGGATGCCATGTCAGCACATGTCAGTGAGCATGTATATTTCCACAATTCCTGTGAGGTATTGGCCAGCAATATGCGTCTCTTCCATCAAATAGCGGAATACCCTGAGGTAGTGGGTGCAATAGACTGCACGCACATACGCATCAAAGCACCAGCCAGTGAGCGGGGTAGGGCCTACATTAAGTGCAAGGGCTTCCCCTCCATCAACTGCCAGGTCGTGTGTGATGCCCAGGCATAATAATGAATGTGTGTGCTGGCTGCCCTGGGAGCTACCATGATTCCCATATCTGGCATTTGATGCAGCTGTACCAGACATTTGCCAATGGGGACATCGCACATGGTCACCTAGTGGGGGATGCTGGATATGCACTGGAGCCGTGGCTGATGACACCCATCAGAAATGCACACACACCTGAACAAGAACGCCATAATGAGGCACACGAACAAACATGAAATGTAATAGAGCGTGTGTTTGGGCTGCTCAAGTCATGGTTCCAGTGCCTGGACACATCTGGTGGAGCCTTGCAGTACTCACCAACAACATGTACCCAAATTGTCATGGTATGTGCTATGCTACATAATATGATTCTGTGAAAACAACTGCAGCAGGACCAGCATAGAGCTGGGACAAACAGCCCCCCACCATTGCCAAGGCCATCACAGGAATAGCGCGACTCGGAGGAGGAACAACCTGAGCCTGCCCCAGTAGGCAGAAGGAGGCATGCCCAGTATGCCCTGGCCTTGGCAAAGAGGCAACGCATAGCACATACACTGGCTCAGTAGGAACCCTGGGAATGATACCCCTCTCTGACTCACTCATATAGTAACAGGGACGCCTAACATGACACAACCTGCTCTCACACATGTACAGGGAGTGTAGTATGTGCATCCGACAGAGGCAGCCCTGCAGCACCACCTGAGGCATGATTGCCATGTGTTAAGCAATGTAACACCATCTAGTATATGCAAACATGAAGACCCTGCCTAACATCTCACCCTCACCAAGCATGATGCCACACTATGAAGACAACAAGATCAAGTACAATAATTGGCTGAAGTATTGCTGTTAGCAAGGGGGAACAAATGGCTGACAGCCTGGGATGACATGCTGAGCAAGACATGATGCCCCACCTGCTAGGGATGGCACACACACAGCACACCTGGCTGTGTGGATACTGGCAAAGGCTGTTGTCACCCCCACTGTGCCTTGAATAGGTAAGGCTGGAAACACAAACCCACCACCATAGATAGCACAAGGGATAACAACCTAGACGTAATGCTACCCAACGCCAGAAGTCTAACCTGCAAGGTGCATGCAGACCAAACCCACCACAGCATGGAGAATGGTAATATCTGTTCTGTAACAGAAACCTGGGTCAAGGCCCAGAAGAGCACCCTAATACTACCAGGTTATGCCTCATACCATGCTCTACAGCTCCAAAACATGGAACACACTACAATAGGGGTGTGGCTATCAGTAATTGCCAAGGATAACCACACCCCCAGGTTGGTACCACAGCAAGAAGCAGCATGGACTATCCACGGGCAAGTAACAGTGGCTCAAACTACGTCCCTGTTTGCAGCCTGCTACAGACCATACTCACAAATCCAGGAACCCCAGCCAGCCTTCCTGAAGACACTGCAGAGTATGAATGTCTCAACAAATACCAAACAAGGCACACACAAAGTATGACATAGGTGGCAATCCATTATGTATTGAAGAAGTAATCAGGGACCTAGGGACACAAGTGGACGGTAACCCGTAATGTGACACTCACATTGCCAAGGTGGCCAGGAAGACCTGCTATATTGCCCACCTTAATATGAAAGGATGCACATGTAGATCAAGAGAGGTCACTGTGACCCCATATTCTTCCCTTATCAGGCCCATATGTGACAACAATGCCCCAGTTCGGATGTACCTTACCTTTCACCTGCAGCAGTTAGAAAGACCCCAAATGTACCTCACCAAGAGGATAAAGGGTCCAAACATTCATCATCTGCTGCCTGGCTGAAGAAACCACAGCCCAATTCACAAGCATACTGCCCAGTCAGAGGCGATGTATGCCTGATGTACAATGCCATGTCCAATCCAAAATGAATGGACATGCTCCACTGCAGAAACCCCAAATCCAGCAGAGACACCACAATGAGATATCTGAACCTCTGCACACAGATAAATAGGATGTGCTGGAGGACAGATCCATAACCCAGAGGCTCCTTACACTCTGGAACAGAATCCCAGTCCATGATAGGCTGAGCTCCACACTCATACTCAACAAGAGAAATCTGGTGAAGTGCATGGGAGATAGTAGGTGTACACTGGGGGCCATCCCCGTGTCACATCTAGTAAAGTAAACCCTAAATGGGCATAATATGCACATTGCAAGGGGTGTCAAAACTCACACACAGTCTGTCCATGCTCAAACATGGCCAGGGCAGATAGCCTAGTATGACCTATGAACCTATGACGATACAAATTGTGCAGGACACAAAGGATTATCACACAGCTGTCCTAACTGATGGTAGGAACCATGGTGATAATCCACAGATATGCTCTGCAGTACTCAAATATCACAAACAATACACCAAACCCACACACATTGCCAACATCCAACCTAACAGATTCTTTGCAAACTCCCCACCAGCACCATACTGCCAAATATCTATCCCAGCAGAGTGCTGGCCCCCTGACATTGCAGATGCTGAGGTAACAGCCAGCATCTACAAAGCACACCACACAGCATCAATGGTACCAGATGGTGTCCTGGGTTGTGTCCAACAAGTACTGTAAGAAGACTGGAACACCAAATAGCACTACTGCGCACTATCAGTCTTACCACAGGATATGTACCCAAAGAGCAGTATACAGCAACAGTGGTCCCTCACCACAAAGGTGGTGCCTGAATGGATACTGCAAACTATCACCCCTCAACCCTGTCTATCTAGGTTGGCAAAGTAATGGAGAGGATGATCATGGATCCTACGAATAACGAGATTGGGTACCTACAGACATTGGACCCTACCCAGTGTGGCTTTCATAGGGCAGATCCTGCCCCTTAAACATGTCTGACTCATGTGAAACACGCATCAAGGCCATTGATGTGGGGAATGTGGTTCACACAGCCTATCTGGACCTTGCTGAACCCTTCCATACAATACCCTAGTTGGTCAGTACAGATAAGCTCACCAGCCTAACTATAAACCCCTATCCAAGTAGATGGGTTGCAAACCAGCTCAAGGACAGAACTGACCGGGTCAGACATGCTGCAGCCATGTCAGACTGCAAACCAGGTACAACTGGCATCCCACAAGGCATGGTCCTGGGGCCTCTCTTGTATGCTATATATGTCACATAGGTACAGGCCAACATGGAAGGACTCTGTCTGAACAGGTTCGCAGAAGACTACAAACTGCCCACCATATGACACCCTCCAGCTGACACAAGCATCCTACAAAAGGCACACATAGAAACAGACAAGTGGTGCCACAGCCATGTCAACAAGCTAAATGCAGAATAGTGTATAGTCATCCCCTGTGGAAACACAGTACATGGCCAGAAATTACCACATAGGTTTTAACCCAGTAAGTACATCAGGAGCAATAAGAGACTTGGGATCACAAGGTGATAGATATCCTGCATGTGACAACCATGTGTCTGTAGTGGTTACAGAAACATACCATATACCCACCTAATCATGAAGGTAAGCAAAGCTAGGTCAGGGTAGGTCAATGTGCCTCTCCAGTCATCCATCAGCAGCCTCACAATTGTGTACAATGGCCCTTGAGGGATGTACCTTAGCAGACACCTGTATCAACTGGAAAGACCACACAAATACCCCACCAGGAGGATCGCAGAGCTGTAACAGATGCCATGTGTTGCCTGATTAAACAAACTGCAGCTCCACACAGTGCCATACCACCTGGCTGGAGGTGATCTGTGCCTGATGTATAAAGCCATGACCAAGCTGGTATCAATGGACATTTGGCACCATGTAAAATCTGAATGCTGGTGACCTATGCAGATGACAAGCCTGAACCCCAGCACAGACATAAACAGGACATGCTGTACCGATTGGTCCATAACCCAGAAGCTCACTCCACTCATGACTAAACTCCCAGTACAGGTTATCCAGGGAGTCCCTCATTGACTGTCATCCAGAGGAATCATGATGACTGGATGGGAGATGGTAGGTGCACCCTGGATATCACCTGTATGTCACGGGTAGACAGAGGCACAGCACACTATCCTTGACATATGTCATGGCAAACACCAGTAAATGGGTGTTGAAGGACAAACTCTCTCTGACTAGCATTGCAAATGGCCTAGGGCACATGGCCATTGTTTGTCACTGTCCACACAAGTTGTGGAATACATTAACAATGGCGGACAATCATGTACTATGCTGTCCATATCTGAACAAAATGCAACATGGTCATATCTGCACAACTGGCCCTCAACCAGTCTAAACACTGATGATGTCAGCACCCGATAAGTACAGCAGGAGAAAGAAAGTCTCCCATTAATGCAAATAGTGCACTCTGCTACTGCGTTTCTCACAAGTGTCTTAACATAGTTAGGTAGGGGTTTGAATCCTACAAATACTCAGTGTGTGTGTGCAATTTATGTGTAGGAGAAATGTCCCTTTTGGCAACTAATACAACACAACACATGCTGCATATTCCACTGTCTAAACACTGATGATGTCAGCACCCTATAAGTATAGCAGGAGAAAGCAAGCCTCCCAGTAATGCAAATAGCGTGCTCTGCTACTGCGTCTCTCACAAGTGTCATAACAGTTAGGTAGGAATTTGAATCTTGCAAGTGCTCAGTGTGTGTGTGACTGTGGGGGGGAGTAGTGTGTGTGCAATTTATCTGTAAGAGAAATGTCCCTTTTGGCAACTAGTACAACACAACACATGCTGCATATTCCCCTGTCTAAACACTGGTGCTGTCAGCACCCTATAAGTACAGCAGGAGAAAACAAGCCTCCCAGTAATGCAAATAGTGCGCTCTGCTACTGCATCTCTCACAAGTGTCATGACATGGTTAGGGAGGGGTTTGAATCCTGCAAGTGTTCAGTATGTGTGTGACTGTGGGGGGGGAGTAGTGTGTGTGCAAATCCATGTATAAGAGAAATATCCCTTTTGGCAACTAGTACAACACAACACATGCTGCATATTCCCCTGTCTAAACACTGATGATGTCAGCAACCTTTAAGTACAGCAGGAGAAAGCAAACTTCCCAGTAAGGTAAATAGTGTGCTCTGCTACTGCGTTTCTCACAAGTGTCATGACATGGTTAGGTAGGAGTTTGAATCCTGCAAGTGTTCAGTGTGTGTGTGTGTGTGTGACAGTGGGGAGGAGTAGTGTGTCTGCAATTTATGTGTAAGAGAAATGTCCCTTTTGGCAACTAGTACAACACAACACATGCTGCATATTCCACTGTCTAAACACTGATGATGTCAGCACCCGATAAGTACAGCAGGAGAAAGGAAGCCTCCCAATAATGCAAATAATGCACTCTGCTACTGCGTCTCTCAAAAGTGTCATAAGATGGTTAAGTAGGGGTTTGAATCCTGCAAGTGCTCAGTGTGAGTGTGGGGGGGAGTAGTGTGTGTGTAAGAGAAATGTAACTTTTGGCAACTAGTACAACACAACACATGCTGCATATTCCACTGTCTAAACACTGATGATGTCAGCACCCTATAAGTATAGCAGGAGAAAACAAGCCTACCAGTAATGCAAATAGCATGCTCTGCTATTGCGTCTCTCACAAGTGTCATAACATAGTTAAGTAGGCGTTTGAATCCTGCAAGTGTTCAGTGTGTGTGTGACTGTGGGGGGGGGAGTAGTGTGTGTGCAATTTATGTGTAAGAGAAATGTCCCTTTTGGCAACTAGTACAACACAACACATGCTGTATATTCCACTGTCTAAACACTGATGATGTCAGCACCCTATAAGTACAGCAGGAGAAAACAAGCCTCCCAGTAATGCAAATAGTGTGCTCTACTACTGCGTTTTTCACAAGTGTCATGACATGGTTAAGTATGGGTTTGAATCCTGCAAGTGTTCAGTGTGTGTGTGACTGTGGGGGGGAGTAGTGTGTTTGCAATTCCATGTGTAAGAGAAATGTCCCTTTTGGCAACTAGTACAACACAACACATGCTGCATATTCCCCTGTCTAAACACTGATGATGTCAGCACCCTATAAGTACAGCAGGAGAAAACAAGCCTCCCAGTGATGCAAATAGTGCGCTCTGCTACTGTGTCTCTCACAAGTGTCATGACATGGTTAGGTAGGGCTTTGAATCCTGCAAGTGTTCAGTGTGTGTGTGACTGTGGGGGGGGAGTAGTGTGTCTGCAATTTATGTGCAAGAGAAATGTCCCTTTTGGCAACTAGTACAACACAACACATGCTGCATATTCCACTGTTTAAACACTGATGATGTCAGCACCCGATAAGTAGAGAAGGAGAACGGAAGCCTCCCAATAATGCAAATAGTGCATTCTGCTACTGCATCTCTCACAAGTATCTTAACATAGTTAGGTAGGGATTTGAATCCTGCAAGTGCTCAGTGTGTGTGTGTGTGTGTGTGTGTGCAATTTATGTGTAGAAGAAATGTCCCATTTGGCAACTAGTACAACACAACACATGCTGCATATTCCACTGTCTAAACACTGATGATGTCAGCACCCTATAAGTATAGCAGGAGAAAGCAAGCTTCTCAGTAATGCAAATAGTGTGCTCTGTTACTGTGTCTCTCACAAGTGTCATAACATAGTTCGGTATGAGTTTGAATCTTACAAGTGCTCAGTGTTTGTGTGCATGTGGGGGTGAGTAGTGTGTGTGCAATTTATGTGTAAGAAAAATGTCCCTTTTGGCAACTAGTACAACACAACACAACACATGCTGCATATTCCCCTGTCTAAACACTGATGATGTCAGAACCCTATAAGTACAGCAGGAGAAAGCAAGCCTCCCAATAATGCAAATAGTGCGCTCTGCTACTGCGTCTCTCACAAATGACATGACATGGTTAGATAAGGGTTTGAATCCTGCAAGTGTTCAGTGTGTGTGTGACTGTGGGGGGAGTAGTGTGTCTGCAATTTATGTGCAAGAGAAATGTCCCTTTTGGCAACTAGTACAACACAACACATGCTGCATATTCCACTGTCTAAACACTGATGATGTCACCACCCGATAAGTACAGCAGGAGAAAGGAAGCCTCGTAATAATGCAAATAGTGCACTCTGCTACTGCGTCTTTCACAAGTGTCTTAACATAGTTAGGTAGGGGTTTGAATCCTGCGAGTGCTTAGTGTGTGTGTGCAATTTATGTGTAGGAGAAATGTCCCTTTTGGCAACTAGTACAACACAACACATGCTGCATATTCCACTGTCTAAACACTGATGATGTCAGCACCCTATAAGTATAGCAGGAGAAAGCAAGCCTCCCAGTAATGCAAATAGCGTGCTCTGCTATTGCATCTCTCGCAAGTGTCATAACATAGTTAGGTAGGGGCTTAAATCCTGCAAGTGCTCAGTGTGTGTGTGACTGTGGGGGGGAGTAGTGTGTGTGCAGTTTATGTGTAAGAGAAATGTCCCTTTTGGCAACTAGTACAACACAACACATGCTGCATATTCCACTGTCTAAACACTGATGATGTCAGCACCCGATAAGTACAGCAGGAGAAAGGAAGCCTCCCAATAATGCAAATAATGCACTCTGCTACTGCGTCTCTCAAAAGTGTCATAACATAGTTAAGTAGGGGTTTGAATCCTGCAAGTGCTCAGTGTGAGTGTGGGGGGGAGTAGTGTGTGTGCAATTTATGTGTAAGAGAAATGTACCTTTTGGCAACTAATACAACACAACACATGTAGCATATTCCACTGTCTAAACACTGATGATGTCAGCACCCTAAAGTATAGCAGGAGAAAACAAGCCTCCCAGTAATGCAAATAGCATGCTCTGTTACTGCGTTTTTCATAAGTGTCATAACATGATTAAGTATGGGTTTGAACCCTGCAAGTGTTCAGTGTGTGTGTGACTGTGGGGGGGAGTAGTGTGTGTGCAATTCCATGTGTAAGAGAAATGTCCCTTTTGGCAACTAGTACAACACAACACATGCTGCATATTCCCGTGTCTAAACACTGATGATGTCAGCAACCTATAAGTACAGCAGGAGAAAACAAGCCTCCCAGTGATGCAAATAATGTGCTCGGCTACTGTGTCTCTCACAAGTGTCATGACATGGTTAGGTAGGGGTTTGAATCCTGCAAGTGTTCAGTGTGTGTGTGTGTGTGTGTGTGTGTGTGTGTGTGTGTGTGTGTGTGAGAGATGGTGGGGGGGAGTAGTGTGTGTGTCAGCACCCGATAAGTACAGCAGGAGAAAAGAAGCCTCCCAATAATGCAAATAATGCACTCTGCTACTGCGTCTCTCAAAAGTGTCATAACATAGTTAAGTGTGGGTTTGAATCCTGCAAGTGCTCAGTGTGAGTGTGGGGGGGAGTAGTGTGTGTGCAATTTATGTGTAAGAGAAATGTACCTATTGGCAACTTGTACAACACAACACATGCTGCATATTCCACTATCTAAACACTAATGATGTCAGCACCCTATAAGTATAGCAGGAAAAAACAAGCCTCCCAGTAATGCAAATAGCATGCTCTGATATTGCGTCTCGCACAAGTGTCATAACATAGTTAAGTAGGAGTTTGAATCCTGCAAGTGTTCATTGTGTTTGTGAGAGTGGGGGGGAGTAGTGTGTGTACAATTTATGTGTAAGAGAAATGTCCCTTTTGGCAACTAGTACAACACAACACATGCTGCATATTCCACTGTCTAAACACTGATGATGTCAGCACCCTATAAGTACAGCAGGAGAAAACAAGCCTCCCCATAATGCAAATAGTGTGCTCTGCTACTGTGTTTTTCACAAGTGTCATGACATGGTTAAGTATGGGTTTGAATCCTGCAAGTGTTTAGTGTGACTGTGGGGGGAGTAGTGTGTGTGCAATTCCATGTGTAAAAAAAACGTCCCTTTTGGCAACTAGTACAACACAACACATGCTGCATATTCCACTGTCTAAACACTGATGATGTCAGCACCCGATAAGTACAGCAGGAGAACGGAAGCCTCCCAATAATGCAAATAGTGCATTCTGCTACTGCGTCTCTCACAAGTGTCTTAACATAGTTAGGTAGGGGTTTGAATCCTGCAAGTGCTCAGTGTGTGTGGGTGCAATTTATGTGTAGAAGAAATGTCCCATTTGGCAACTAGTACAACACAACACATGCTGCATATTCCACTGTCTAAACACTGATGATGTCAGCACCCTATAAGTATAGCAGGAGAAAACAATCTTTTCAGTAATACAAATAGCATGCTCTGCTACTGTGTCTCCCACAAGTGTCATAACATAGGTAGGTATGAGTTTGAATCCTACAACTGCTCAGTGTTTGTGTGCATGTTGGGGTGAGTAGTGTGTGTGCAATTTATGTGTAAGAGAAATGTCCCTTTTGGCAACTAGTACAACACAACACATGCTGCATATTCCACTGTCTAAACACTGATGATGTCAGCACCCTATAAGTACAGCAGGAGAAAGCAAGCCTCCCAGTAATGCAAATAGTGCACTCTGCTACTGCATTTCTCACAAGTGTCATGACATGATTAAGTAGGGGTTTGAATCCGGCAAGTGTTCAGTGTGTGTGTGACAGTAGGGAGGAGTAGTGTGTGTGCAATTCCATGTGTAAGAGAAATGTCCCTTTTAGCAACTAGTACAACACAACACATGCTGCATATTCCCCTGTCTAAACACTGATGATGTCAGCACCCTATAAGTACAGCAGGAGAAAGCAAACCTCCCAATAATGCAAATAGTGCGCTCTGCTACTGCGTCTCTCACAAATGTCATTACATGGTTAGGTAGAGGTTTGAAGCCTGCAAGTGTTCAGTGTTTGTGTGACTGTGGGGGGAGTAGTGTGTCTGCAATTTATGTGCAAGAGAAATGTCCCTTTTGGCAACTAGTACAACACAACACATGCTGCATATTCCACTATCTAAACACTGATGATGTCAGCACCCGATAAGTACAGCAGGAGAAAGGAAGCCTCCCAATAATGCAAATAGTGCACTCTGCTACTGCGTCTCTCACAAGTGTCATAACATAGTTAGGTAGGGGTTGGAATCCTGCAAGTGCTCAGTGTGTGTAACTGTGGGAGAGAGTAGTGTGCGTGCACTTTATGTGTAAGATAAATGTCCCTTTTGGCAACTAGTACAACACAACACATGCTGCATATTCTACTGTCTAAACACTGATGATGTCAGCACCCTATATGTACAGCAGGAGTAAGCATGCCTCCCAGTAATGCAAATAGCACACTCTGCTACTGCGTCTCTCACAAGTGTCATAACATCGTTAGGTAGGGGTTTGTATCCTACAAATGCCATGTGTGTTTTTGTCACACAGTTTGTCCATATGTGAGGGGTGTTGTTCCCAATATTGCACGACATACATTATATCAGTAATGTCAATTCACACATGATGTATGTTTGTGCCACATACACATATGTACCTGTGACTTTCAATAGTTCCCATGTCCGAAGCCTGCCTCATGTGAATACATGGAATTTGCATTAGACAACTGTATAACTGTGGTGTTCTGTGCTGGGGCTGCATGTGGTATGTGAATATACAGTGTGAGTTGTAGATGGTGTCATCCTACCAGCGAGGGATACACGACTGGTCTAGAGCATATAGTCCACATGTTGGTGATGAACAGGTGCAGCATGTTTTCACCTCTTGTGGGAGTGGTAACAAGTTGTTCCATAGCAATGCAGGGAAAGAATGCTAGGAACCTTTCAGCTAGGGTCTTGGAGCTAGAGTAATGCTCACACTCTATGTTTGGGTAGTTGCAGTCCACCCATATAATGGTGTTTGTAGAGACCATCATATTCCCAGTGTTGTCAGGAAGGCCAAGTGGGTTTCCTGGGTATGGGAGGGTGGTGTGTGCCAGGCTATGAACCTGAAGGCAGTCTAACCCACTGTTAGTTGCACATGGATAGGCTCTGATGCTTTGTGCTGTGCCACCAGCCTGGGGGGTGTGTGTATCTGAGGTGCCTTTGGATACATCCCTCCTGTTCTGGTTTGGTGCATGTGTAGGGGACGACAATCATGGTATGAGGTATGACCTGGCAGTGATAAGGTGCACCTGGGAGCCTTGTACCAGGAGTCTGTTACTGCACGGATATTGCTGTTCCCCATGCTAAGGACAGTTTCCACTGCATGCATCTTGAGGTTTACACTGCTGGTGTTGAGTAACATTACTATTAGTGTCCTATCCCATGTGATACCTGTGTAGGTGGCTATGTAATGTCAGCCTTGCATACAAAGGCACTATGTGTGTAGCAAGAGCCTCTGCCATTATACAACGGCCCATGAGTGACAGGTGCAAGCTTTCCCTAGCAAAGCAGCGTGGCTTGTCCAGCATGTAATCCCACGCTGACAGGCATTGGATCCCCTTTGAATGTCACCGAAACATATGGCAGTTGTAGAAACTGATCATCCTGTCTACATATTGTGGCAGCATTCTTGGTGAGGGTAAGATGCTACTCAAGGTCAGGGTCATACCAGCCTGTGCTGCATGCTCAGAGAGCCCCTCTATGTCCCCTAACATGTAGTCCAGGGAGGTGCATCACAGGTCATACACACTGGCACAGACAATGACTGAGTCATATTTGTACATGCCTTGGAGTGACCTGTATGCTTGTGTTATGTGGTGGAACATAGTGCCCGACGGGCATCTCAGCGTGACCTTCACCTTGTTCAGCCTGGTGAGCAGGACCTCAGTGTACCTGATGATAGAGGTACCTATTACAACTGTAGCAGGTGTGTTCTCAAGCCGTATGGGCTGTGACTGTTTGGCACACAGGCTTTGTGAGCTATGTGTTGCATGTGCTCTGCTCTGGCGTAACGTTTGCTTGTGTGTCTGCTTTGCAGGTGTCAGCTGCTCAGGCAGGATGCTATTCTGAGAGTCCAAGAATGTACCTGTGTGTTTCTGTGTTTGGATTGCGGTCGTGGCAGGTCTATGTGAGACTGGTACTGTATTCACTGTAGTATCCCACTCCACCTGACAGGGTATGCCAGTACTGAGTTAAGAGAGCTTAGCCCCCAGTTTGGCTATGTGGTTGCATCTCTCACGTGTTGTAAGTGTATGGGAAGGGGAGGGGGTTGTCTGTGTACATGAGGCAGCTGTAACATTGCCACATGACTCACAGATTCACCAACTGGACCAGAGAGTAGATTGACAGGTGACCTTTGCACATGCTACCATAGCATTGTGAATCCCATACTAATTAACGACACATAGGGCCAATGGGAAACAAGGTACTCAAGGTGAGTATGTGAGGGTGTAGTGCCCCTGATCTGTTAGTGCTGGCATATATAAATGCTGTCTTGAGCAAATGCGAGGTAAGTCATATGCAATGTGTTACAGGCAACTTACATGCAAACAGGACAAACAGTGACGTTCTGTCAAGTGAGACATGGACATCAGTACAGTAAGCAATACAGATGTCACTAGGGATCCACAGAGGTGCTGTAAATCTGCATTGCAGGTGGAATCAGTGTTTCAGGGACATAACAAGCAAACATGCATACAAACAAAGCTATAGTCAGCAGGCCTGTATGTAGACTATGCTACAGCAAACAAGGTGTACGACTTCCAGTAAGTAACAGTGCATATATGCAGGCAATATAAGCCTGTACCCAGACATTCACAGGTCAGACGGGCTGGGTCCAGCCCCACTCCCAAGTGTACAGACCATGTACCTTCGTAATGTAGAATAACTGGCCTGAAACCCAAGTGCTCATACCTGTAATAATACACATTTCAAATAACAGACACTGAGCCCTCACTCAGCAGTTCCTGACTTAGTAGGATGTATGCTACCTGTCCTGGCACCACAGTATCCTTGACATGTATGGAGACTCTCCCTCCTGTCATAGTTAGTTCTGTATTTTGGGGCTGTCATGCATGGTATGAGGTGTGACCTTGTAGTGCTAGTGTGCTCTTGTGAGTCTTGAACCTGTTGTGTATTACTGCACAGATATCAACATCCTCAAACATCCTCATTGCAGAGTTGAGTGTGGACAGCATGCAACTTGCAGTTGACATGACCATCATTGAATATCAATATGTACATTTTCATATCCCCTATGCTACCTATGTAGGTGGCCATCTCTTGACAGCCTCACCACCAGTATGCAAAGATGTGCAGACAGTACACTATGGTAATTACTATGGGTGTACAAAACAATACAATGACATACATACTGTAACTGCATCAGACATGCTGGGATATACCCACAATGATATCATTACACTGCACTTTTGTCAACATTATACTATTACTACACTTCTATGTAGTCACCATGTGCATCAGCACCATGTTAACCTGTTCCTGCACCGATGTTACAGATTGCAGGAGGTGGCACAGTTTCATCATAATATGCACAGGGTGTGTACTTGGTATGCCTGAGTCTGCCACTGATACAACCAATTGACATGTGTGTGTGTGTGTGTGTTGGTGAGGGACAGCAGTACAAGATGGGGCAATGTTGATGCAGTGTGTGTGTGTGCATGCAGTAGCCCTAGGTGTTATCAATTTGCATGTGTGTATGCATGCACACAGTCCCACCTCATGGCTGCCATATACAGGTGTGTACCTGCCAGGTCATACAGATCACTGTCTCTGGCCACGGACACGGTACCTGTGCCTGGCAGGGGTGTTACGGACCATATCAGGCACTAAGCCAGACTGGGTACTGTCATCAGAAGCAGGTGGTTGGTGACTGGAGACAAGTCCCTGTTGGGACTGTCCAGATCCACGTGCACGTGGTCTCCTGGGGCAGTCTGATGACAGCACAGACCCAGCATTGCTGGGGCTGCTGCTGGCACTATGGGAGCGGCCGCGGGCCTGTTGTCCGCGACGGCTGCCAGCTGCTGCTGTTGCTGGCATACGGCCATGTCGACGCCTCAACCATCCACCATTGCCCTAGCTCATGGACATGTAGTTGTGGAACAGATCTAATGTGTCCCCCCAACGTCTGTCAATGACCTCGGTGAAGTTACGGATGGCAGCTGCAGCATCACGCATACTGTCATTCATAGCTGTATGACATGCTCTCAGCTCCCTCAGACCCTGTCTGGTGTACCGTTCCATACGTGACTGTGCCTGCATTACAGCCCAAAATATAGCTGAGGTTGAAAGAACTCTGTGGGCATGTCTGACAGGTGCGGTACGCCCACGGATGCTCCCACGAGAACCCCTGGACGTCTACCTGTGTGGTACCATGTCAAGACCATGGCCATGGCTGATGTGTGGGTATGCATGTGCCACCAATACCACATTACCCTGGTCAATGCCCACTGTATCCTGTCCATCACCTAGGGACATTGGTGACAAAGGATGTATTGGCAGGATGACTGTGTGCATTGATGGGGTCGACAGCTGTGTACTGTCAATTGGCTGACCAATGACGGACCCTGGCACACCTCCCTGTGCCATTACACAGGTATCATCATTATCACTATCCACAGCAGCTGATTCAGGTTCCCTGCTGCACAACACCAGAGCAGCACCAGAACCTGTGGGAGTAAGACAGGAAACACAGTTTACAATGTGTACACAATGTCACCACTGATACACTCATGCACACATGCACACATGCACACAGGGCACATGCACACATGCACACATGCACACATGCACACTCCTCAGTATATGAGATATCAACACACAGACACAAACACATCTGCAATCAAACACATAGCACTACTGCTTTAGCTTATTATTACTATTAGTATCAAGAGTATTGAATGTATTGTTATTACGCACTCACCATCATGGATAGGCTGCCTTGCTGTTACACCAGAGGGACCTGCAGAAATGAGACATTTATTGTCAGTGGGCACAACTGTGCCATTGATACTGTGAGTATGATACAGTTCAGTAGTGCAACAGTTAGCTTCCACAGGTCTACTGCTGATATTGAGAATATCATTCTCTTGCACAATAATTACCAAGATTACAGCTACAAACCGAGGACACACCTCACACATGCATAAACTAACAGTGTACAGAACAGTCAACTATACACATGGCATGTTACCTGCATGCTCCGTGTCCTGCTGCTGGGTGGCTCCAGCCTCCATCATTACGCATGTATGCTGCTGCTGTTGCTGTTGGGCTGGAGCCACAACACATAGGAGTAGTCTCTCCAGTCTGGTGAGGGGGGGGATGTCTAGCCACCCCACCACCTGTGGCAAGCTGCTGCCTGTGGATATCCGACGCACGCTGATGGACATTTCTAATTAAATCACTGCAGTGATGGCGTACCTGCTCATATGTCCGATTATGTGTGCCTATGACATTTACCCGACGGACCAGGTCTTGCCACAGTGCAGCCCTCTCCTGCTGGTTCTGGCTGGTGTGGGAAAAGAGTATTGCGAAATCCTGCACCAGGGTCTGGTGTATCTCTTCCTCCTCCGCAGCAGAGTACACAGGGTTTTGCTGGTGAACCATAGCCCTGAAAAGGAGAAGGAAAATATGTCAGCAATATATGTCAGCAAACTATGGCACACATAATACACATAATACTCGACTGTAGTGATATAACTTAACCCCCATATATAGCATCTTTCTGTCTATTGGAGGATACACATGTAAATGACCAGATATCAGTGCTCAGCCGACAACTGTGCAACAGTACCTGGCACACGCCATACGACAGACTAGTATACTGCAGCAGTCAGCACACTGGTTCAGGTCCAATGCACAACCTCAGACTGGGGGTTTGTATCAAGGTACTGTATGGGGAACATTATCAACCCATGCACTGCATGCAATGCACGTTACATATTTCACTGGTAATGCACACTACTCTTACTTGCCATAACCCTACCTACACCACAGTCACATACAGGGTAACACAGCACAACATATGGCAATGTAGTATGTGTTGATCGCAATACCTCACACATCTGTCTCTGGCCTCACACCAAGGACACACACTACCATGACAGACAGACAGTCATGGTGAGCAATCACACCAGTACATAACATGCACCCAGTCACTGGCACACTCATTCCATCTCACATATTTGGTTTGCAATGAGTTCATGGGTGTGCATTATGTCTTAGGTAGGTAGTATGCTATTGGCCCTGGGCCTACAGCAGCATACTGTTATGCTACCCTGCCCCTTGTGATACATGTGGTATGATCGTACCTGCTCCTGTCAATCAGTTACACAGGGTGACTCATATGGCATACTATATATCTGCATAACATTCAGCAGGGGTATGTCTGACATCTACTCATGTGGAGCCTTGCTTCTTAATTCTGTGTGGTTTACTCCAGGGTATGTCGTATCTGTGGGTAGGGACTTGTACCTCCACCATGTGCTCTATACTGCGGTGACAAGGACAACAGACATAGGTAATCTGGGTTGTGGATGTTGGAGGTGTTACCATGGTTGTTGGACAACTGTCATGGGTGTAACCTAACTATGTATATCCAGCAGTGGTAACCTCTATGTAGGTAGTCTGGGTGCACTCTGTGGTCTTGTCAGACACTCTGCATAGGTAATGTGTTTGAGTACATTGACACAGTTACTTACGTATGTCTGTGTCCTTCTCCATATCTGTAGCTGTCATGGGAGGTACATACCATGTAAGACATTGTGGGGTGTAGAGGGGTACAGTGACCTACATGCCCATAGCTGACACACCATGTCTGCTGACACATTCCATGCACAGGTATTACAGGACTAGTGTGCCACTGTGTATATCAATGGGGAGCCTATTGTACACTTGTTGCCCCTGTTCCCCCCTGACACATGCAGTGGTGGGCAGGCATGCACATATGTGGTGGTTACTGGTGTCAGTGTTTTGGAATGGGGTATGGTACTCCAGTATCCACACTGGTGTTCACTCCATGCCTTTGTCACCAGGCACCTGTTGCAATACATCTGCACACATGTACCTCACTCAGTATATATATATATATATATATATATATATATATATATATATGTATGTTTGTATATATATATATATATATATATAATATGTATATATCTGTATATAAATTTATATATATATATATATATATATATATATATATATACATATATATATAGATATAGATATAGATATATATATATATATATATATATATATATATATATATATATATATATATATATATATAGATATAGATATATACATATAGATGTGGGAGAAAGGGGGAGAGAGAGAGAGAGACAGAGGGAGAGAGAGAGTGAGAGGGGGTGGGACAGAGAGAGAGAGATAGTCATATACAGACATATCTGTTGTCAGTCAGATCTGTCTGTATATGTATATGTATCTACATATATCTATATATGTATGTGTGTATTACATATATCTGTACGTACATATTCTATCACTCTCGATGTCTGTGCAGTAAGTGGAACCTGGTTCAAGGCTCCTGAGAGCACACCAGCGGTACCAGGCTATACCTCGTATCATGCTTTTTGGCCCCAAAACTCGGGCCAAAACAAAAAGGGAGGGGGAGTGTCCATATTCATCAAGGACACCCACACCTCCAGGTTAGTGGCAACACATGAAGCATCAGAGACCATCCAGATGCAACTAACCGTAGGCAAAACTGCTATACAACTGGTAGCATGTTGCAGACCACCCTCCCAATCTCAGGAACCCCAGTCAGCCTTCCTGAAGACATTAGAGGATATGAATGTCCCACCAAACACCATCATATTGGGAGACTTCAACTACCCTAACATACACTGGGTGCATTATTCTAGCCCAAACACCCCAGCCCAAAGGTTCCTGGAATTCATAACTTCAAATGCAATGGAACAGCTAGTCACCTCTCCCACAAGGGGAGATAATATACTTGACTGGATCATCACAAACATGGGGACAATGTGCTACACACCGGAAGTATACCCCTCAGTAGTCACATCTGACCACAAACTAATCACCCTGGATATACATATCCCACCTCCACCCACAACACAAAAGACTACAGTGAGAAACCTCTCAAAAGCCAACTTTACACTTCTTAAAACTGAGTTGGTATCCTTTAAGCCCACACTGGGCCAGTGGAAACCACATCCCACAATGCAGACTCCTTCACAAATGCTTTCTATGGACATCTCCAAGAATGCATGGATCATGCAATCCCAAATAAAACCAAGACGCTCTCCACCAAGGGCAGGCGTCCGGTGGACCCCAGCCATGAACAAATTGTATAACAAAAGAAGGAAGCTACTGCACGACAGAGCAGAATCCCATAAAGATAAGGCTTCTCTGATCAGCACTAGTAGAAAGCTACATTCTCTCATACAAACATGCAAGGCCAACTTTGAGAGGAAAATCGCTATGGACACTACAGATAACCACAAGGCCTTCTTCTGCTATGTTAGAAACCTGGGCGGAAACCCTCAGATATGTTCAGAGTTAGTTCACAGTGACAAAAACTACACTGAACACACAGATATTGCCAACATTCTGGCAGACAGGTTCAGTGCAAATTTCTCCCCTCCCTCACCCCCAAAAGAGGAATTACTTACCCCAGCTGAATGTAACCTCCCTGTCATTCCAGATGTCCAGCTGAGAATCGCCCTCAGCAAAGCTAGAAACACAGCATCAATGGGACCCGACGGTATCCCGGGTTGTGTGCTACGTGAACTCCAAGAGGAGCTAAACCCGCACATAAAATGCTATTTAACTGTAGCCTTACTACAGCATATGTACCTGAACACTGGCATACAGCAACAGTAGTCCCACTCCACAAAGAAGGCACCTCTACAGACCATGCTAACTACTGCCCCATAAGCTTAACCAGCCTGGACTGCAAAGCTATGGAAAGACTCATTATGGAACTCATACACAGAGACATTGGGGACATACAGACACTTGATCCCACCCAGTTCAGCTTTGTAAAGGGCAGATCCTGCCTTTTGAACCTGGTTGACCTTTTCAAAACAGTCACTAGAGCCATTGACGAGGGCACAGCAGTCCGTACAGCCTACCTAGACTTGGCTAAAGCTTTCGACACAATACCCCACTGTGGCATCATAGACAAGCTCAACAGCTTAAATGTAAATCCATATGTCACAAGATGGGTTGCAAACCAGCTAAAGGATAGAAACCATAAAGTCAAAATCGCTGGTGCCATGTCAGACTCAGAGCCAGTCACATGTGGTGTCCCACAGGGCTCTGTCCTGGGACCCCTCATTTTCGGCATTTATTTCTCAGATGTGGAAGCAAACATGGAAGGGTAGTGGCTGACAAAGTTCAAAGATGACTGCATACTAGGCGCCATAGTCGATACACCAGCTGACACATACATCCTACAGAAAGGCCTCACTGAAACGGACAACTGGTGCCGGAGTCATGGCCTTAAACTGAATGCCAAATAATGTATAGTCATCCCCTTTGGGAAAAACAAAGTACCCACATATTATCACATAGACAGTAACCCACTGAGTGCAGACAAAGTAATCAGAGACCTGAGGACACAAATCGATACTGACCTCTCATTTGACACCCATGTTGCCAAAGTGGTTTTAAAGACTTCCTACCTTGTCCACCTTATCATGAAGGGATTCACATCCAGATCAAAGGTGGTCATTGTACCCCTATACTCCTCCCTTATCAGGCCCATGAATGTGTACTATGCCCCATTTGGTATGTACCTCACTTGGCACTTGCAACAGCTAGGGAGACCCCATAAGTACCTCACCAAGAGGATCAAGGGTCTCCAACAAATGTCATATGCTGCCAGACTAAAGAAACTCCAGCTCTATTCCATAGCATACCGCCTACTTAGAGGTGATCTGTGCCTGACGTACAAGGCCATGTCCAATCAGGAATTGATGGACATGTTCCACCTCATAAAATCCAAATCCATCAGAACCACAAGAGCTACAGATTTAAACTTCAGCACAAATATGAATAGGACATGCTGTAGGGACAGATTCATAGCTCAGAGGCTTCCCATACTCTGGAACAGAATCCCAGTTCATGTTAGGCGGAGCCCCTCACTGACTCATAGGTTCATAGGTTCATAGGTTCATACTAGGCTATCTGCCCTAGGGCATTTATAAGCCTAGCCAGAGTATGTTTGGCTTTCGCCACCCATTTTAAATTAATTTTGCTATGCCCTTTTTCGAGGTTAGTGAATTCTTCATGTGAATTCTTGATGAGTGGATGGGAGATCATAGGTTTACACCAGGGGTCATCTCTGTATCACTACTAGACAGAGGCACAGTAAACTAATGCTATTATGTAAGCGGGTCTTCACTGTGTCACTACTAGACAGAGGCACAGTTTTCTAAATCTATTCTTTACACTGTCTGCAGATAGCCTAGTACTAAACTATGACACTGTGAAACTATATATGTCTATGTATTTCTACATCCCTCTCTATCTATGTATACATATATGCAATTATATATATATATATATATATATATATATATATATATATATATATATATATATATACATACATATCTCGATATACATACGTATACACATGATAGATATATATATAATCCTTTTTAGTTCCACATATGTATACACACAGTAATGTACTGATGAACATCCATTACTGTACAACCTACTTGTACATTGCACTACAACCTACATTGCTATGTGCACATAGCTACCTTCACATACATATGTATGTAGAGCCTTCAGTGACAGTTGCAGTATGTCCCCGGCCCTATGCACTTCTTCATATACATAGATACAGACCAATAACACATATGGAGGGTTCACAGTATGTAGACTATTATATTAGTACTTTACATTACCTGTGTTTGTTGCAGCTGTTTGCGTAGGCTTTCAGTTAGTTGGCCTGCTGTCAACTTGTTTGTTTTGTTGTTACTTTTGTTTTAATTTTTTTTATTTCTTCCTTTCTCTTTCTCTTTCTCTTTCTCTTTCTCTTTCTCTTTCTCTTTCTCTTTCTCTCTCTCTCTCTCTCTCTCTCTCTGTCTCTACCTCCAGAGGGTGCAATGAAAGTATTGCATGTGTGGACTGGGAGTACAGGATGCTTTTGTAGGTATCTGCATATGTCCATGTGATGGCCTCTGCACCAATTGTTAGCCAGTATTTACTAATTGCATGCAGCCTGTTGTGTAAGTGATTGCAGTTCTCACTGTGATTTCAGGACAGTGCTAAAAAAGGTCTGTTAGGTAGGCGTAGCCCTTTCAGATTATCAGGGTGGGGACCATGCTGGTTTGCTGTGGACATTGTTCTGTGAGTGTAAGGGTTGGTGTGTCTCTCATATTTCAGGCTGTGTTGTAGACACTGCAATGCATCTTGTACTGTAAGCTGAGTATTCCTTCCTCCAGTTTCCTCTTCTCCGTGTGTATGTAAACTGACACCTACGACTAGTAATACTGTGTATATGGGTGTGTGTGCTTTCCTGTGGGAATTGTGGTGTAACTGGTATATAGCAGTGGCTCTTGCAATCTGTTGCTATGGCTTCAATATTTGCCCTTTACATTCACTCCTTGTATGCCTGCTAGGTGTCATTCCTGTAATGTGTTGCTATGGATTTCCTATTTTCCATTTACATTCACAGCTTGTAATGCTTGCTATATCTGTTTGGGCAGCAATTCCCTATGTGTTTGTTGTGGTAGGGTGTTACTGCCTGCAGTGTGGTCTGGCCATGGTGTGGGCCTTGACACTTACAAGGGTATTTGATCATGCTGCTGAGCAGGCCTCAGATACTCTCAGGTGCATCTTTTATCAGCCTCATGGAATGGTACATATCAGTGGGATACTCCAATGAAATATTCTGATATTCTGCAGTTGTGACTGTGGGTTATTTCGAACATATGTATTACTACAACAGAAGATCTTGCCAGTAATCCAGATAAACACTCTAGTCCAAAACGGAGAAATAAAATTATCAAAAAATATATAGGAACCAGAGCGAAGCAGAACTCGAGTATAGTAAAACGAGCTTTTATTAAAACACAAACAGACTGCAGGTCAGATAAGCGCTTTCACTCAACGAGCTTCATCAGATCACAAAGACCAAGGCCCATAAACCTCTTGTATATACAAAGGGATAATTAGTACTAGCCTATCACATACAGCTCCTAATCAACATAACAGATATGATAATAAATACAAGAATGACAATCACAACATATATACACGTATATGAATGCATGTGAATATAAAAAATATATATGAAACTATGTATAAGAGTATATATAAATGTATAAAAACATATAAAAAACATATCTGCATGAGCATAAATATATATATGCATACATCTGTATATTAAATAAAACATCATACTTATGAAATGTGAACTCATGTAAAATGCTGTATACACTAAGGTACACATGTCTTGACATTATAACTTGATATTCCTACGTTTCCTGAGTGTTGGTTTAATCGAGGCTCTCTCATTTAAACCAAAGCCTCTATCCGCTCTCAAACTGATGATCCATTTGCTCTCTCTGCTCTCAGTATGATTCCTAATATCACCTCCCCGAATATTGGGGGTGACAATCTCAAGAGCTCTAAATAAGAAGTTATGTTCACTCCCAAACTGCATAACATGCTTGGCTAGGGCATTATATAATGATTCCTTTCTTATATGATAAATGTGTTCACGAATCTTTTCTTTAAACTGACGATTCATTTTTCCAACATAGAAGGCATTACAGACTTGGCATACTGCCAAGTATACTATATTAGAAGTGTTACAATTAGCATCTACCTGTGTATTAAACATAGTATGTAAGTCTGGGTGTAAAAAACAGGTGTTCATGTCTATAAAGGCACAATAACTACAGTGCCCGCATGGTTTGGTGTGTGTAAGGTTAAAATGTTGTCCTTGTTTCCTAGAACAACAAAGCATCCTTCTCAGATTAAGTTTATTCCTAAAGAGGAACTGAGGCTTCATTCCTACTACCTTCTTGATGGTTTCATCAGTACAGAGAACTGACCAATGTTTAGTAACAATATCTCTAATAGCTGAATAATCAGTAGTGTAAGGTATAGAGATCCTAACCGCAGACCCCATATCATGTACAGCTTTCTCAGTAGTTGTTCTCCTAGGTCCAAAATAAGGAGCTGCTGTATCTAACCTAAGTTCCGTGATATTCATAAGGTTATGTTCAGCCTCATGGGAACTATAACCATGATCAATAAATCTTTGCTTCAGGTTGGCTACCTCAGTGATAAAACCTGAATCAGTTGCATTCAACCTAAAGGTCCTCATTCCTTGACCTTTAATAATGTTTTTAAAAATATGTTGTGGATGCATACTCGTTCGCATCAACAACGTGTTATGATGACATGCTTTACGATACACCCCTGTGTTGATCAAACCACATTCAAGTCTTTCTATAAATAGGTCTAAAAACTCAATCCTAGATCTAGAATAGTTCATAGTAAATTTCAAAAAATCTGTAAGCTAATTCATTGTGCTATGAAATGATGCTAACCCATCTTCACACCCTCTCCATAAAACAAAGACATCATCGACAAAACGTAGATAAAACACCACATGTTGTTCAAAATCACTAATCCTAAATAATGCTTCATGTTCCCACTACGCCAAGAACATATTAGCATAACTGTTGGCGCAGGGAGTACCCATAGCAACTCCTCCCTGTTGTTGATAGAACATATCATGAAAAACAAAAATGTTGTTCTCTAAAATCAACTCTAGAAAATGTGCCAACAAATCAATTTAAACTAGTGAATAATCACTATGTCTTGAAAGATAATCTGTAATATAAGTAATCCCTAACTCATTGGGTAGAACCGTGAACAAGGACTGGATGTCAAAAGTAACAAAAACCAAGCTCTCTGTTTCATCTATGTTACCCAGACAATCATAGAGATCTAGCAAAAACTGTTTAGAATCCTTGAGTACTGTTTGATTGTTGTTAAGAATAGGACGTAGATGTTTCTCAACATACACAGACATATGTTCAGTAATCCACCCCTGTCTCATCGGGGGGTTACTAATGTCTTTGTGTATTTTAGGAAGTCCTTGTATTACCAGAATCAATGGGGTTCTAATTAAAAGGTAATCATATAATTCTTGGTCTATAACTCTGCCTTTAAACATGTCTAGCAGAGTATCTGATACATATATAATAGTATCCTGCACTACTCATTCATCAACTTCCTTGTAAAACTGGTCACTTAGCAGAGCTTTCATGGCATCATAATATTGACCAGTATCCATGATAACTATCCGTCCGCCTTTATCGGCTGGCCTTATAACTATGGACTGTGATGCCTGTAACTGTCGAAGGCTCTCTCTCTCGGGGAGAGTCAAATTACCCTTTCTTCTATGGGTTGTTTTGCTGAAATACTCATATAAATCATCCTCTGTTAGCTTCAGATAAGCCTCAACTAGAGGGTGGTGTGAAGGAACAAAACTACTCAAGTTCTTAAATCTTGGTAGTCCCTCAAGTCCACCCATGCCATCAGCACTCCAGCCCTCTTTGTCAGTAAAAATTAATTTAAGCATTACATTCCGACAAAAGAGTCTCATATCAATAACAGTATCTGTAAAATTACTATGACTACTCGGAATAAAATTGAGGCCTTTATTCAAGAGGTTCTCATCGTATTGTGTTAATATATAACTTGATATGTTACAAATCAGTGAGTATTCACTAACTGCAGGTACCAAAACTGTGGAAGTCAAACCATCTATGACTACCTCAACTTGTTCCTCCACATCTTCTTGATGGTTTGGTGCGGCACAAACTCATCCGACAGTTTCCGTTTCTGTCGGCCTCTGCTCATCGACCTGCCCCTCTTCATCCCTTTCTCCTTGCGTACAGGCAAAGGAAAAGGGATATCTCCTCCTACACCTACTGTGGTATTCACTACATTAAGAGTATTCTTTGGTCTTACGACACCATCATTAACCTGAATATTACTCATGGGCATTCTGTTTATAATCTGTACCTTAGGGTTCAGATTCAAACTGTTTGCCTCATCTAACTCGTTACTCACTACTACAGGTGTAGTAACATTAGTATCAGGAACATCATTGCACTCAACATGAGTAATACTAATAACATCATCTGTGTCATTAGACACCACAACATTCCGTGTATCAACAAGCACATCATTAGGCGTATTAACCATTCTAGATTCATTCCTATTAGATGTATACATAATTTCCCTATTGCTCAAAGGTCCACTATGCAATGCATTATGTTCATTAGATAACACATTGCGCTTATTAAAAGTAGTGCGCTTATCTATATTGTCATGCGCTTCAGTAACCAAGCCATTGCTGTTCACATTATTGACATCATTCTATCCGTATCTAGGCCATACAAAAACATGGCCTAATTTGAAATCATTATGGTCTCTAATGATCTTATTCCTCTTTTGCTGGAGTAGCTTCCGTTCTAAAGCCGAAACTCCATCCAAGAGGCTTTCAAACAATGGTTGAACAGCAGTATTTGGGAATGTATTAAAAATGTTTTGTTGTTGTTTCCTAATGCTCTCCGTTAGAGCTGACTCCTCAGGAGCAAAAAAGTCAATAAGCAGTTGTAAATATTGTCTGCTTACCTCCAAATTTATACGCTGCCATTTCGTTAAAAGTTCCGGGTAGTGTTCACCCTGGTTGGGCATGTTGAACACCCGTAGTCCTCTAGGTGCAATATGTTTGTCTAAACAATGCTGAAAATGCAAACGTTGAGTCTGCAGACGCTTTAGTCGGAAAAAGTCTTTCTCCAAGGTATCAAGTGAATGCTGCAACTTCTCTAGGTCTGCCGTCATTCCGTTGTCGTCATCAGTGTGGTCCACACCCTCCAATTGCCAAGAGTTCACCTTAGAGCACGCGAGGTATTGTTCAAACCTCTTGTGCAAATAGACCGCTGAGCCCAGGTCTACACCCCGGGGCTCATAGTCTAGTTCAATGTTATCCAAATCTTGCATGGCTCTGCTTCCAGAAAGGGCAAGGATAAAACTAGAATAAAAACAACAGAAGATCTTGCCAGTAATCCAGATAAACGCTCTAGTCCAAAACGGAGAAATAAAATTATCAAAAAATATATAGGAACCAGAGCGAAGCAGAACTCGAGTATAGTAAAACGAGCTTTTATTAAAACACAAACAGTGTGCAGGTCAGATAAGCGCTTTCACTCAATGAGCTTCATCAGATCACAAAGACCAAGGCCCATAAACCTCTTGTATATACAAAGGGATAATTAGTACTAGCCTATCACATACAGCTCCTAATCAACATAACAGATACGATAATAAATACAAGAATGACAATCACAACATATATACACGTATATGAATGCATGTGAATATAAAAAATATATATGAAACTATGTATAAGAGTATATATAAATGTATAAAAACATATAAAAAACATATCTGCATGAGCATTACTACACCATTTGTGACGTGCAAGTGGTGCATACTTTCAGTAATTCATAGTTACCATTGCATGTGTAGTAACACCTTTCTGCCTACTGTTAGTACATTTCACGGGGTGTCAGTGGAGCACAGCTGACATTTGTTTTCACATCAGGGACATCTCTGTAACTCAGTCACAGTTGCTATGTCTGGGCTCTTAACTATTCAACTATGACAGTGTTTATCCTGCTCTGAGTATGTGTGTGGCTTGCCAGATGCTACTGTGACATTATTACCTACTAGCTACCAACTAGCATGGCTGTTTCTCTTCACACAGTACTATTTTACAAATCCACTAGATTTGACAGTAAATATACATGACATGCTTTGTGTACTAGACATGCTATATTCCCTTTACATTAATTCCTACTATTTCATGATATATTTCTTTCAGCACAATGTTCTTGTATAGCAGTTATGGCTTAGTGGTAAGTCATGCAGACTAGTGTTTCCTGGGTCGAGACTGACAGAGGTATTTTATTTTGCTGCTGTGAAAACCACAAGCCTTGTTATTCAGAGTGACTAAGGCACTTTTAAGCAGTTGTAAGGGTTAGCTGGTTTTGTGAGCTCACAGATGCAAGACTGTCGCTTAGCTTCGCGCACACACTCTTAGCTAAGCGCACAAAAGCACACACCCGCTTACTACTGCTTAAAAGTGCTTACTCTCGCGCACACCCACGCTAATTTCTTTGAAAGAAAAGAAAATGGGGAGATAGGAAAGTGGTGAAAAAGGGGGCACAAAGAGGGTAGGACAGTAGGAAAACAAGCTCGGATTTTGCAGGAGGGATGTAGGAAAGGCCCATAGCTGCCCATTTCTTCATCAGCAACAGCTGTGCATATGTTTGTAATTTGGTGTGAAATTTAAAAACTTCCACCCCTGAGAGAGGTGTGAGGACAACCATATTTGTTGTACAGCCAATTGTAATTGCCAGTTTACATGTCCAGCAGACATGTGTGCAAAATGGGCAGCTATGTATGGGGAAAAACTTTTTTGTGGGCACAGAGTGCCCTTTTTTTTTTCAGGTGAGAGTGGTATGTCAGGTACAGGAAGTCAGTATAGCTGGGGAGGTAGGTAGGGGAGGTTAACAGACAAGACAAACAAGACGCATACAGGGGTGGTGTATGACACATGTGGGGGGATACACAATTGACGGGGATGGATGTTTGGATATCTTGAGCCCATGAGCCCACAGATGGCAACAGTGGAACTGAGATCCCCACCCATGGGCAGTTGCCACTGTGCCTTCACTGCCCAGGACGGGGCTGTGCTGGGGGCTGTGTAGGATGGGCAGCAGGCACGCCCGTGAGTTGTGCCACCCATGCCTCAAGCTGGTGTAGGGGCCCAAGCACAGCATGCCTGATCTCCCTACGCACCACAGTCCGGACACTATGGACGGTGAGTGGATGTTCTCCTCCAGCCACACTTGCAGTGGGGGGATGAGCCCCATTCCCTGCAGCGCTTCCACCCGCAGGTGGCACAGGGCCACCGGAGGAGGGTCCGGCCTGGGCACTACTGCCAGGTGCACTCGCCAGCTGAGGTGGGAGAAGTGGGTCTGCTGGAACCCGCCTTCCCTGTCGTCCTATGTTTTGCATTATTTTATGACAGTTTGGGTTAGTAACGTACAATACCATTCACAATTAGTTGTAACAGCATGCATTAGTATTCCCATTAACCAAACACCCATAAATTTAAGCCATTGAACAGCAAGTATAGCACATGCATAATTTGAACAACAATACACAATCCAACAACATGCAGGGTTGATAGATGGCAACAGGCCATCAGGTTTGGATGTATGAACAGGGCACATGCATCAACGTACATGCAAATATGTATGAAGCAACAGGACAAATGTCCAGGGGAGTTAATTGTGAATACACATACCCATTTCATGTGGAATGGATTATTAGTGGTTATAGGGTAGGGTGAAGAAATATTTCATTAACAACTTCAAATACCTATACATATGCTGTCCATTTCTACTAGCTGCAGATATATACACACTACAGGTCTGACTACAGTTTCCTATGTGTAAACTTATGCATGTTGGTGATTGGAATGTTACTGCTACATTAATATACATTTCATTTTTATTCATACACATTCATACCTGGCTCTGTTCAGCTACAGCATCCTGCTACATTTGCTTTGTATGGCTCTAGACAACTGTGGATGTTTGGTATTTCATACAACCATACTATCTGCATATTGCAAACTTACAGCAACATATCTAAATTGTGGGACACACATTCCAGCTTCAGTACTTTATTCCACACATTTTGCTGTTTGGTTGTGCCTGTCACATTCATTTAATTCTCTACTGACTGCAGTATACTTTATTCAGGAGTTATATTACAACTTTATTGGTGGATTCATACCTCTTTCTCACACTCTCACTTGTTTTATTTTTACATTTCAGGATGGTACTTAATTCTAGGCTTTATTGACATGTTTACTTGGTTAAAACAATCCTTTCCAACAGTCTCACTTGTGTCATGTTTCAGACTTTAAATGGGGATATATTTCACACGTGTTTTACTCAGCTTGTGTAGCTGTAATTTTCAGCCTGCTGCAGGTTATGTACTATTATATTACAGGTGGAACATCTTTATTTCAGACTTGTTTCATTTTTATTTTTGGAATACAGGCTGCATCACACTTATGTAATCACACAGTACTAGCAGAATCTCTCTTACACTGTTACTTGCACTTTATATTAATAGGTGACTATACTGCACTCTTTTGCAAGCTGTCATGCTTATATTTTTTAACAGTTACAGGGAGAGAATTACTAACCTGCCTGGTGGCGCAACTGCACAAGCCTATCGGCATAGGCTCGACAATTCGCGGAACGGACATCTGCAGCTGCAATATAAATGAAGTAGTATTGGAATACACATCTCCATAATATCAGCTAGGTTAACTTTCTACATAAATATTTACATGTAACTTACTCAGTAGTGGGGCGTTGGGCATTTGCCAGGCCTCCTGGATCCAATGGTTCAGTTGGTCCTGTTTCCGTCTCTTCAGGTCCGCATGGTGGTGACGGACCTGTTCACCAGTCCTTGGTATTCCTGTGGCACTGGTGAGATCATGTGCCAACCGGTCCCACGCCTCAGCCTTGTATGCTCCCCACAGGACCTGGCCCTGCATGAGTTGGGCCTCATGATCGTGGATGTTAAATAAAATTAAGAATTCAATACACAGGAGGTTCAGATTCAAAAGTTTACTAGTGTACACCAGGAGGCAAAAAATGTACAAGTACAGAATTTTGTCTAACATGAAACAGGAAGCACACAAGTTTATATAGGTTTACCATTCAAGCTGTGCCCACCTTACTGATGTGATATGTCACAGGGCATCTACATCACTTATAGCTTATAGTCCTCTATTCATAAAAACTGCTGATGCTGTATATTTTAAAAAAGTTTTCCTCTGGCAACAATACGGCCTTGCTATCCACTTGGTCAGACATAATGTCTTTCTGTAAAGTTACTTCTTCAAGGTTTCATATCAGTTCGAATACAATAGCAGATTCAATCTTTTAATACACATCTATGTTCACTGTTACACTTTCCCACCAGCTGCATGCTATCTCAGTAACACATATACAATGCCAAATCATCCCAGCAGGAAAGAGCGGAATATTTCATTATTTCACATATCTAATTTCCTGACCCAGCAGATAATCATTTGTGAAATGCATAAACATTAACACTTGCTAAGCTAGCATCTGCCAGGGTTGAAGGTCAGCTTGCTTCAAGCCATGCTGCAGTTTCAAAACTACTTACATTTACACATGAATTAATCCTTTCTGTTATATGATTAATAGAATAAAATGTATTATATACTACTTTGCTTTTAAACTAGCATTTCTCATATATTCAAATACACATTTTTCTAACATTTTCCCCCTATTAATACTTTTTATTCTATTTTGAAGTATGCATAGTGTCATTTCATCTCCTAACCTTTTCCACTTAGGATTTTCAGCTAGGTGAGTCATTCAATCTATACTTCAGAAAAAATGTCATCTGAGATCAATTTTTCAATCTCAATATCTTGGTACAAAGTTTCAGTAACAGATACATCAATAAAATCTTTGATTAATCTTTTCATGCAGGGAATTCCACAGCAAACACATGCTCCTATTAGGAGTATACCCACACAAATGGCAATCAGAATATTCATTAGGATGGAACCCCACCCCCCAAATAGATTCTGGAAAAAGTCCGTCAGTGGGTTTGGGCCTGGTTCAGTCATGGCTGATACTTGCTGAATTACCTCTAGGTGATTATCAATTTCATGCCTGTTGTCTGGTATGTACGCCCAGCATTCTTCTTTGATAAGCGCGCACGTACCACCTCTCGCCGCTAGGGTGAAGTCAAGAGCCATTCGATTTTGTAGCACAACAGTTCTCATTGCATTCAGTTCATCATTCACCAGTTCTAGGGCAGAAAAAGTTGCATTACTCATTACTTTGAGAAGTTTCAACAACTTCCTCAGCTCCCAGATCGATTTGACTGCTCCATAGGCTGGGAATATTCCTGCCCAAGATATAACACTGTCACTCAAGTCCATATGTGTCAATTTACTTTTGTCTTTCACGGTATTGTGATCTTTCCAGCCAGCTTCGATCTTTCCAACTGGATTCACAGGTTTTTCAACTGTACCTTCGGGTTTTCGGGCTGCTTCTCTCAGGTTTCGTATCTTACCCAAAGGTAATTCTGCAGTATGTCTTATTGCCGGAACCAAATAACCCAAAAAACAACTGCTGGACCAATTCGCATGTAACCATTTATATGCCTTTTTCCCACAAATAAAATAACAGTTTTCTACTTTAGTACTAATACGCATTAGCCCTGAATGAAACATTTTCTGATCTATAAATGACAATTGTTTAAACAAAACAGGATTCTTGCGAATGTCATTCATGGTTGTTTTCAATTAGTTCAAATATGAGTCATAATTAGTATTGCAAAAAGTATTGCCATTACTATTCTTAATATAACACCGGTAAGATAGGGTTATATTACAATTGCTCCAGCCCACCTGGAGAGTATCATTTTTGTAAAAACATACAATTCCCTTTTGTGTGACAGGTAAAAATAAAGCAATTTTGTCCTGTGATCTCACAGTTCCTGTATCGAAGAGTAAATTCTCCCAAGTCTCATTTATCCCCAAAGGGACAGCGGACATTATCAGTCCTCCATATGCTGTTGGTGTAGCTGTACAAACCCAGATATTTGAAATGTTCATAGTCTCTGCATATACACGTTTCATGGCTAGGTATGTGTTAAAATTTGGATGCCAGTCTATAGACGTTTCGTCACGCCTTCCCACTTTCACTTGTGTGGCTGTGTGTAGGATAAACCACAACAAGAGAAAAATTGTCACAATTACAGTCAATAAATGTATACTCAACAAAATGATTATGCAACATCTCTGGGGTTGATCTAAATTTCTAGTCACTTTGTTTTTGGCCATCTTGGTCTGGTTGTGTATCAGTCACAAAGTTTTTATCAAGTTGAAAGTTCTTTACCAGTTTTCAGTGTGTCAAATGAACCCAGGACGTCCTCTCGGCCACTCTAACTGCAGTAGGCGTTGCCAACAGAACCTGGTACGGTGCTTCCCACTTTGGACTCACCCAATTCTTCCTCTTCGTCACTTTCAGCCACACCCACGTTCCGGGCTCCAAGACTGCTTCTACCGGTCTGATCTGTTCCTTATCTGAAAAAGAGTTAAACTGAAAAACAGATTTATTTGTTAACAGTTTCCTCATATAACTAGCTAATGAACTGTCAGCCTCTTGTTCTGCAGGCATGAGAACTTTCCACTGAGGCACATAATATGCTCTCCCAAAAATCATTTCAAAGGGAGTCAAACCCTTCATGTTTGGAACCATTCTCATACTCAGCAGTGCTAAAGGCAGACAGTGTATCCAATTCTTTTGGGTCTCCTCAACTAACTTCCTTAGTTTATTCTTAAGGGTCCCATTGTACCTTTCCACCAGTCCTGCTGACTGTGGGTGGTAGGCACAATGGTTCTTTAAGGAGATACCAAAAAATCTCCCAAGTTGCTGAATTGTCTGGTTCACGAAATGTGTGCCGTTGTCACTATAAATCCTTTCCGGAATGCCAAATCTAGGGATTACTTCTTTTAGCAGGGCTTTCGCCACTGTTGCTGCATCCAGGTTTTTGGTTGGAAAAGCTTCTACCCATTTGGAAAACATGTCTACAATAACTAAACAGTATTTCTTCCCTTCACACTTACTCAATTCTATGAAATCCATACAAATAGTATGGAATGGATATGGTGGTATAGAAAAACTTCCTTGCTTGTTTTTAAATGCCCCTTGTGCATAGTGCTTGTTACAAGTATGACAAGCTGCACAAAATTTTTTGTGTAATTTGTGTATCCATATGTTTGGAATATTTGGTTTACTAACTGTACCATTCCCCCTGTTGAGACATGGCACTGACCATGGCTCAACAAAGCTGCATATCTAAATAAATTAGATGGCAATATCATTTTTCTCTCTTTGGAAATGTACAGTCCATTCTCAAGAATTGCACCTCGTTTTACCCATTTTTGTTTTTCTGCTTTTGTAGTAAGTGTCTGCATTGTTTTTAACATGTCTAAATCTAAAATCTCAGAGGGTTGTAATTCCTCATTCAAAAGTAAAGTTTCTGAGTCTGAGGCTGCTTGCTTTGCAGCTGCATCAGCTTGTGCATTGCCTTTTGAAATCTTATCCTGTTGTTTTGTATGAGCTACAAATTTACAAATAGCTACTTTCGTAGGTAACTGAATAGATTCTAATAATTCCAAAATAAATTCCGCTTAATTAATTGGTTTTCCACTAGATGTTATCATTCCTCTATTTTTCCATTGTTGCACAAATACATGTACTGTAGAAAAAGCATACTGACTATCAGTATATATGTTTACACACTTGTTTTTTGCTAAAGTACATGCCCGTGTCAAAGCTATCAATTCTGCTGCTTGTGCAGATAAGTTATGTGGTAAGGATTGGGCTTCTAGAATTTCAGTGTCTGTAACTACTGCATACCCTACCAGATACTTTCCTGTAGGACCCCTTCTGCATGAGCCAATGAGCCATCCACGTAATATGTCACCTTGGCATTATCCAAGGGCATATCTGTGAGATCTTGTCTAGGTAAAGCTAACTGCCCAATTTCCTGCAGGCAGCTGTGTAGTGTGCCATCCGCAGGAGTTGGAAGTAATGTTGATGGATTTAATGTCGTACATCATTCAATTGTCATATGAGGTTGGCTCAACAGTATAGTCATACATAAAAGGTGTCTAGCAGGAGAAAGGTATGCTACTTTTTCTTGCAGTAAAATTATTGCAACTGCATGAGGCACTCTGAATGTGAGTGGGTGGAATAACACCACTGAGGCTGAAGCTTGTACTGCCATTGCAGCTGCAACTACTGCTTGTACACAGCGAGGCAAAAATCACACCACTGAGTCTAACTGCGATGAATAGTAGGCTATGGGGTGTTGCTTGTCCCCATGTTGTTGCGCCAATACTGACTTCATATATCCTTGCTTGCAATCTATGGTCTGAAAGAACCGTCTGTGATAATTTGGAAGTCCTAAAACTAATGAAGAAGCTGTCAACTGCTTCAACCTGCAGAAATCCATTTCTGCTTCATGTGTCCATTGTAAAATATCTTGTACTGCCATTGGTGTCTTATATATCAAGTCAGTCAGTGGAGCAGATTCCAAAGCATAATTTGGTATCCAGCTCCGACAGAAATTAGTTGTACCCAAGAAAGACATCATTTCCTTCTTGGTTGCTGGTTTGGGTGCTTGCAAGATTGCTGTTTTTCTTTCCTTGTCTTGTATTCTACCTTCATTGGATATTACATATCCTAAGTATTTAATTTGTTTTTTCCAAAGTTGTAACTTACTTTTGTTTACTTTGTGTCCTTGTGTTGCTAAAAATTTCAATAATGCTACAGTATCCTCCCTGCATTGTTGCTGGGTGGGGGCTGCTAGCAAGATGTCATCTATGTAAAGTAGAATTTGACTACCTCCCAGTGGGGTAAACCCTGCCAGGTTGCTAGCCATTTCTTGTGCAAATATTGTTGGGCTCTCACAATATCCCTGTGGTAGATGTGTATAGGTATACCTTTTACCCTGAAATGTAAATGCAAACCAATATTGACTATCAGGATGTATAGGTATTGAAAAGAAAGCATTGCTGATATCTACCACAGAGAAATACTTCAGTTGTGGTTTTAAATCATTTAACAAAGTATGTGGGTCTGGCACCGTAGGTGCTCTAGGTATTACTGCATTATTTACAGCTTGCAAATCTTGAACCATCCGCCATTCCCCGTTTGCTTTGTTAACAGGAAATAGGGGTGTATTACATGGTGAATCAGGAGATTCTACCAGTACTCCTTATTTGAGTAATGCTGCTATTATAGGCTTAATTCCTATTTCTGCATCCTTTCTCAAAGGGTATTGTCTTTTCTGTGGTCTGAATGCTGACTTTGGGGTAATTGTAACTGGTACTACATCTGACTTGCCAGTTGACCAAAGAGTTGTCGGAATTTCACATAAGGCCTTTTCTTCTTCTTCTTCTAATAAAAATGCTAATCTGCTGTCCTCACTAGTTTGCAAGTGTACAGCTGGATGTGTTTGTGTCAACCAATTCAGTTTTTGCTTTTGTATCCCTTGTTCTGATAGTTCTAAATCAGTCTGTTTCTCCCATCTTGTTACTTTTTCTCCTAAGTCTGCCCATTTTACACTTTTGTTCTTTGTCAAGCTGACATGTGGTAATCGATTTGATCTATATAATGCAAGGAATTCTTGAGGTAATGAACAGCTAACTACAGTGTTCCCCTCAGTATCCCAGTACAAAGTACGCAATACTAGTCTAGTTGCACGATTTCTGAACAATTCTTGCTCATACTCTCTATCAGGTCCTGGTGTAGTACAGTAGTATAGAGTACAGTGTAACAAATGCTGTCGATCAGTGTTGAGGGAGGGGGCTTTACTGATGGCTACATTCATCAGTTCCTCGGTTACTGCCCATAGACCAGTCGTGACTAGGTCCTGGCTGTACCAGTAAAAAGTTTCACCCTCCGATTGCACTACAAAGGTATCCATTTGTCTCTGCGCCTCCATACCTTGTACAGTTGGAACTACTGCTATGCCAAATATCTGCATAAGGTCCCTACCCAATAGGTTTACTGGACACTTTGCAGAAACAACAATTTTACTTCTCTGGGTCATACCTGAAACAGGGTCAGTTATTGCTATATCATGGGAAAGTGGTTCCCTGTATAGCTGTCCGTTTGCTGCTTTTACTAGTATATAATCAGGTGATTCGGAATGTTCTGGTAACTTGGAGGGGTGTATCAGGGTCCGTGACGCTCCTGAGTCACACAGGAATTTGACTTCCCTTCCCTCCACCAGAAGTGTAACTTCCGGTTTCGTATCTGCTAAGTAGAGCTCTAAGCTCAATAATGCTAAGTCCAAAATTTCACTTTCTTCATCCTCCATATCTACTTGCACTTCCTCTATTCCTTCTATCACATTTACATTTGTTTTTTGTTCATTAACTTTTCCTGATGATTTCTGACTTTCGCATGATGTATCTTCACTATCATATAGTCAGTCCTCATCTCCCTTATCTTCTGTTATTACATTTTTGTTTTGCTTACAATCCCTTGCTAGATGTCCTTTTTTACTGCACTTGAAGCATTCACCTCTCTTTTTCCTCTCTTCAAAATCTTCTGATCGTTTGTCAGACTGTTTGTTTCCCTGAGCATTCTTCTTGCCCTTTTTACCAGATTGTAATACAAATACTTCAGCTCCATCTTCAGCAGTGAAGACTTGCGCCTTCATTTTCTTTTTACTATTAAAATGTCTTTCAGCATGTCTAGCATATTCAAGTAAGGCTTGTAGCCTCCCTGTTCGATGGTCTATCATATGCTTCGTAATGAAGCTACTAATAGGTGCAATGCAACCTTTCAAAAATGCATTTTTCAATTGTTGTTCATACGGGGAATCATTCGTTTGGTTCTCAGGAACCGTCATACCACTATGATTATTAAAAGATTATAATAATCTAGCATAGTACCCATCTATTGTCTCATTTTCCTGTTGTATGCATTGATTAATGCAAGTCCAGTCTGCTCTAGGTTTCCATTTCTCAGAGATTCGGTCTGTAAGACCTTTCACTCTGTTGTCTAACTTTGCGTCACTATTTGGGAGTGGTTTAAGCTCTGCTTTACGAGGATTCCAGGTGCCACAAATCATGTGCCAATCTGGACCTATAATTTGTCTTACTACTTTTTCTATTTCTTCCCCATTCAAGTGGTAACTCAACCTCATGCCTTGTAAATCTTCCAAAAACTCTGTAAAATTAACTTTCGGATGGGGGGATTCCCTCAGTAGCTTTCCGGATATCCTCTGGTGTCCATGGTCTATATACTGAGTGTTGGGTTTTGCCCTTCCTGTCCTGCCTGAGGATTTGGAACTTCTATAAGTGGGCATATTTCTTCCTCACTCTCATCCTGTAGGTTTCTCTCTATTTGATATGATTCTGCGTCCCTATGTATTTTACGTGTTCGGGACCTACTTTCAATAGGATCTCTAACAAATGGTTGTTGTCTTGCTGAAACTTCAGGATAACGCGGAGGCGGACCAGCCTGTTCACTTGCTTCATATCCTGAAAAGGGTAAAGGAGGGGGCAAGGGAGGAGGAGGAGGAGCTGTTGCTATTACCAAGTTATTATCTTCTTTGTCTAAAAATAATGTTTTTGAATTTTTACGTTTTTGTTCTCTACGATTTACTTCCTCAATCCACCTGTGTGCCTGAGGAATGCCTAATTGGCGTTGCTTTTTTGCCTGACCTCCTGCATCAGATTTAAGCTGCTTAAGGAGTTTAACTAGTGAAGTTTTATCTAGTTTACCATCAAATTCATATTTGTTAACCCATTTCGTATAATACCTAACGTTATCGGAACGTTGTAATTGCATGTATTTTGCGTCTTCGGTTAGGGGCGGATCTCGCAATGTTTTAGTGCACTGATTTCCTGTGGCAAAGAAAATGTTACGTAAACCTTTTTATCACGTGATATCAAGTTCTCAGTTCCTTTTCATAGTTTGTC